>NC_092102.1:24987637-25087637 GCF_045679555.1 Salvelinus alpinus | reverse complement strand
ACCCCTCAGAACCAGCCCCATCACACACACACAGAATAGGTCATCCCTCTGCCCACTCCGAAAACGACAAGCCTTCATTTCACACCAACAAACTTTTCCTTCTGGAGGCTTTTTTCATTCCTTTTCCTCTCATCTGTCTTGAATTTGGCTGGTTATAGAGAGAAACATGGCAAATGAGGCCATACATCACATCCACTGACATAGACACAGCCTTGAGAGAGAGAGAGAGAGAGAGAGAGAGAGAGAGAGAGAGAGAGAGAGAGAGAGAGAGAGAGAGAGAGAGAGAGAGAGAGAGAGAGAGAGAGAGAGAGAGAGAGAGAGAGAGAGAGAGAGAGAGAGGGTGGGTGGGTGAGTGGGTGGGTGGGGGAGTGGGGAGTGAGGAGTGTGGGGAGTGGGCATAACGCCACTTGGCAGTGTCACCTGCGCTCCGCTCTCTTCGATGGCCACCACATTCTCACAGAGGGAGAGGAAAAGCACACTCACACAAAAAATCTGTCTCACATGCCACTGACCAAAACAGACAGGTGACTTGGTGCATTCCTTTCTACCGCTGGTCACAACGTACTGAATGAATGACATCCACCTCAAAGAGTTCTGTGGTATCAGACGAGGGCCAAGAGGTCAGAGGTCAGTTGATCACAGCACAAAAAGCTGCTGTGTTACTGTGTCCCTGATCCTTCCTGACAAATCACTTTATTCTGCTTAGCCCTGATTCCTCTGTAATCAGACAATTGAGTAACATGACCCTGGTTTCCTCCACATTCCCTGCTGTTCTGTCCCTGTGACTGTTCTGTCCCTGTGACTGTTCTGTCCCTGTGACTGTTCTGTCCCTGTGACTGTTCGGTCCCTGTGACTGTTCTGTCCCTGTGACTGTTCGGTCCCTGTGACTGTTCTGTCCCTGTGACTGTTCTGTCCCTGTGACTGTTCTGTCCCTGTGACTGTTCTGTCCCTGTGACTGTTCTGTCCCTGTGACTGTTCTGTCCCTGTGACTGTTCTGTCACTGTGACTGTTCTGTCCCTGTGACTGTTCTGTCCCTGTGACTGTTCTGTCCCTGTGACTGTTCTGTCACTGTGACTGTTCTGTAGGAAACAATGACAAAGGAGCAGAAACTGCTGAGAGTTGATCTGCTCAGATCATCTTTCTAGAGTTCAGATAAACTTAAATTAAATCAAATCAAATGTTATGTGTTACATCCACATGTTTATCAGATGTTACTGCGGTGTAGTGAAAGGCTCGTTCTTAGTTCTTAATAGGTAGTTCCTGTCCTGCTGCCTCTGGTTATGAAACTGACAGGGCCATGATTCCATTCCTACTCTGAGATCCTAGGTATCTGCTGCTGATTAAGTTGGGAAGAGGAGATCCCAGAGCTAATAAAACAAAGAATGTTCCAGTGAGGAGGAACGTTTTAGCTCCATACTTCAGAGAGGAGGAACGTTTTAGCTCCATACTTCAGAGAGGAGGAACGTTTTAGTTCCATACTTCAGATTGGAGGAACATTTTAGCTCCATACTTCAGTGAGGAGGAACGTTTTAGCTCCATACTTCAGTAAGGAGGAACGTTTTAGTTCCATATTTCAGTGAGGAGGAACGTTTTAACTCCATACTTCAGTAAGGAGGAACGTTTTAGTTCCATATTTCAGTGAGGAGGAACGTTTTAGCTCCATACTTCAGTAAGGAGGAACGTTTTAGTTCCATATTTCAGTGAGGAGGAACGTATTAGCTCCATACTTCAGTAAGGAGGAACGTTTTAGTTCCATACTTCAGTAAGGAGGAACGTTTTAGCTCCATACTTCAGAGAGGAGGAACGTTTTAGTTCCATACTTCAGTGAGGAGGAACGTTTTAGCTCCATACTTCAGTGAGGAGGAACATTTTAGCTCCATACTTCAGAGAGGAGGAACGTTTTAGTTCCATACTTCAGTGAGGAGGAACGTTTTAGCTCCATACTTCAGTGAGGAGGAACATTTTAGCTCCATACTTCAGTGAGGAGGAACGTTTTAGCTCCATACTTCAGTGAGGAGGAACGTTTTAGCTCCATACTTCAGAGAGGAGGAACGTTTTAGCTCCATACTTCAGTGAGGAGGAACGTTTTAGCTCCATACTTCAGTAAGGAGGAACATTTTAGCTCCATACTTCAGTGAGGAGGAACATTTTAGCTCCATACTTCAGAGAGGAGTAACATTTTAGCTCCATATTTTAGTAACTAGGAACGTTTTAGTTCCATACTTCAGTAAGGAGGAACATTTTAGCTCCATACTTCAGTGAGGAGGAACATTTTAGCTCCATACTTCAGTGAGGAGGAACATTTTAGCTCCATACTTCAGAGAGGAGTAACATTTTAGTTCCATACTTCAGTAAGGAGGAACGTTTTAGTTCCATACTTCAGTAAGGAGGAATGTTTTAGTTCCATACTTCAGAGAGGAGGAACGTTTTAGTTCCATACTTCAGTGAGGAGGAATGTTTTAGCTCCATACTTCTGTAAGGAGGAACGTTTTAGTTCCATACTTCAGTGAGGAGGAACGTTTTAGCTCCATACTTCAGTAAGGAGGAACGTTTTAGTTCCATACTTCAGTGAGGAGGAACGTTTTAGTTCCATACTTCAGTAAGGAGGAACGTTTTAGCTCCATATTTCAGTAAGGAGGAACGTTTTAGTTCCATACTTCAGTAAGGAGGAACGTTTTAGCTCCAAACTTCAGTAAGGAGGAACGTTTTAGCTCCAAACTTCAGAAAGGAGGAACGTTTTAGCTCCATACTTCAGTAAGGAGGAACGTTTTAGCTCCAAACTTCAGAAAGGAGGAACGTTTTAGTTCCATACTTCAGTAAGGAGGAACGTTTTAGTTCCATACTTCAGTAAGGAGGAACGTTTTAGTTCCATACTTCAGTAAGGAGGAACGTTTTAGTTCCATACTTCAGTAAGGAGGAACGTTTTAGTTCCATACTTCAGTAAGGAGGAACGTTTTAGTTCCATACTTCAGTAAGGAGGAACGTTTTAGTTCCATACTTCAGTAAGGAGGAACGTTTTAGCTCCATACTTCAGTAAGGAGGAACGTTTTAGTTCCATACTTCAGTAAGGAGGAACGTTTTAGTTCCATACTTCAGTAAGGAGGAACGTTTTAGTTCCATACTTCAGTAAGGAGGAACGTTTTAGTTCCATACTTCAGTAAGGAGGAACGTTTTAGCTCCATACTTCAGTAAGGAGGAACGTTTTAGTTCCATACTTCAGTAAGCAGGAACGTTTTAGCGCCAGTGAGGACAGCTTGTTACTGCTCTAACCACTCAGTTTAATACACCTCCCTGGTCAACAGCAGGAGCTATGCACCACCGCATGCTGCTACCATAGCAACAAAACCAGATAGTGGTTGGTTTAAGGAGCCTGGCCTAACCAAGCTTAGCCTTGGGTTAAAGACAATGTCCCAGCTATTCAGGAAGAACGTCCCATAGTTAGTCTATTCTTCTGGTAAGCTCATTGATGGGAGAAAGAACACTTCCTCGTACTAACTCAGCACCTAACAGGACAGAACACACATTAGATTATGCGAGGAAGCACACATGCACGGCAGGCAAATCAACTCCAAACCGGAGTCACGTTGATCCTCTCAACTATATTAAGACGTCCGCCTCACAAATCAGATTTCAGTCAGCTGATACTTCCTCCCTTTTCTTTGAAAGAAGAGAGAACCAACTCCACATCAAACAGGGACCTTCAAATAGCTGCTATTAATTGCCTGTGCTGACAGAGCTAACGTTTCTCCACTACTATACCTGAATCAATACCCCCATCTTCTCTTCATTACAGCAGTCTACTCTCTATGTAAACCCTGTGATGGCCAATTACAACCAATGAGTCACATTATGTCACCATTTTACTCTGCTTTATGGGACAATAAAACATATCTTTAAAAAAAATTATTACCACGAAAATCACATCCTGTAAATCAGGGAACATGACATCAGTCAGAACATCATTGATTCTGGTATATAATTCAGATAACCCATGTATAGATTCAGTACATTAGAAACAAGACCATCTCCATGTTAGCTGGGGTCAAGGATGATCATACATGAAGTCGATTTAACATTATTCTCCTGAGAAAACTTTAGTCTTGCTTTGGTCTAACCTAGCTCTCCTCTGCGTGTCTTTATTGTCAGAACAACAGAGAGGAACTGCCGTGTATAAATCTAATGCATGCTAAGCAGAGTTTCTCTCCTCGCAGCTGAACGGACAGTTTTATGTTTCTCTCCGGTCCCAGCGTTTACAGCGGGGAGATGTACGATGGGCTATCTGGAACTTTTAATGAACTGCCTGTGAATATGGGGAATGGTAAATTGTTCTGTCAGCTTGGGAAATTGAGTTTTGATGTTTGAGGCACAACACAGGCCTTCCACAATGGCATTTCTATTATCCAATGAGGAGAGACAAATAGAGAAAATGGAGGGGATAGGTAGGACAAACAGAGTGCTTCTCTCTCTCTCTCTCTCTCTCTCCCGCCACCGACCCTTATGCTCCTGAAAACACAATGATTAACATGGAGCAGGGGAATGGTTTACACACCCGTCTCAAACAGATTTATCTGAAATCCTGTCCCTATAGGAACTAATAGGACAAATAAAAAGTCAGATTAAGGCCCTGCTGGCTGGATTAGCCCCAGATTGGGAATATTCCATTAAAAAGGTAGTGGGACTGCACCACCCCACCATCAGGTCATTTACAGTATGGGGAGATAATCATGTTTTAATCCATCACACCTGCTGAACACCCTCAGGAGACAAGATGATGTATGAGACAATGAGACTAATATTATTCACATTGATTAGATATGCTTCCATCCCCAATGATGAATAGATACATGTAGTGCCTTTCCCATCTCAACACTAAGGGAGAACAATCTCTTCAGCTGTCTCCTGGGAACCTGCATCATCAACTCTAAACCTTCACCTCAGGTTGAGTCTCCAATGCCGCCCTGCTCCTTATATAGCGCAATATCAGTTGACCTATTCAAAAGTAGTGCACTATATAGGGAAGTGTGTCATTTGGGATGCACCCTCAGTGCCTGGGAACAACACTATCCCCTCTCTGTAGCTCCATGCTTCTCAGTTGCCCTGTGATAATAGTAGGTAATAGTAATACCATGTCATAATATGTCATAACAGCTGACATTACTTGTCATAGCCTGTCATAATATGGTCATAACACTGTCATGATCCATATATTTACACCTGTTGTGACATATATTGTGTTATTTTATGGCTGGTTATGACACGTACATAAGAGTGCAAAACCCACATTTATTCAAATGATTTATTTCTCTGTCAAGAAGATTCCTTTCGTTTGAAAGTTGGTTACACGTCCCTGGTGTAATAGAATGTGTGGGTTTATGTAGGCGTCATAACCAGCCATTAAATAACACAATATATGTCACAACAGGTGTATATATATGGGTCATGACAGTGTTATGACCATACTTTAACATGTAACCTGTTATGACAAGTTATGTCAGCTGTTATGACATGGTTAGGACTGTGTCATAACATGTTATTACACACGGTGTCAAGTAAAGTGTTACCTAATACCGTTATGTATCATGCTGCGTCTTCGGTAACAGCAGTAGCTAAGTGAATCTGATATGGTGAAGAAGGCTACATTTACCATGTAAATATCTGTGAGAAAGAGATATTGTCCATTCGTGTCTAGTGACAGCCAAGCAACTTCTCAGGGGGTTGATACCATCAACAAAAAGCACACGTCTTAAAATGTTGTTTTGTAGCTTAGTGAGGCACTATTCAAAGATTTTAAAACCCACACAGATATACACTCCTCCACACACAGACACACACACACAGATATACACTCCTACACACACACACACACACACACACACACACACACACACACACACACACACACACACACACACACACACACACACACACACACACACACACACACACACAGATATACACTCCTCCACACACACACACACACACACACACACACACACACACACACACACACACACACACACACACACACACACACACACACACACACACAGACACACACACACACGACACACACACACACGCACAGAGATATACACTCCTACACACACACGCACGCACGCACGCACGCACACACACACACACACACACACACACACACACACACACACACACACACACACACACACACACACACACACACACACACACACACACACACACACACACACACACACACACACACACACACACACACACAGTCATGCTACCAGACTCTTGTTATGATTGCTAGATACTGCACAATTTAAACACTTGCCCCCCAATCCCTCCTTCCCTGATAAATGTGTAAATATTGGACTATAAATTGTGCCCTCCTCTATTATACTTACAGTATACTAAAATGTTTATTCTATTCTACTGAGCCATTTACTTTATGTTCCTGTTCTTATCTTGTATTATTTCTTATTGTCGTTGTATTGTAGAGAAGGAACCTGCAAGTAATCATTTAGTTGGACGGTGTATACCATGTGTATCCTGTACATACCACTAATAAAACTGGAACTTGAAATTATGTGAAGCCACACTCCCATTTTCTGAAGAATTGCATTATGGGCCCTAAAAGCACGGAAATAGTGTCCACTGCTTGTATACTTCCAATTTGGGAACTTTTGGCATACTAACTATATCCATACTATGACAATTAAGCATATTACATACTCAATTTACGTCACAAATAGTACAGTGAGTGCGGCTAGCATGAGTGTTCGAACACAGCTTTAGTGTAAAACTCCATTCCACAGCTGAGGTAAGATTCTATCCATCTCTTTAGCTGGCGGCTGTTTCTGAGAGAATAGCCATCACTCAGCTCTCCTCCTAGAGAGGGAGAGAGAGAGGGGGGAGAGGGTGAGAGAGGGAGCGAGAGGAAGAAAAGGAGGGGGAGGGAACGAGGAGAGAAAAGAGAGAAGCTCCCCAAAGGCATGAGGCCCATTGACTCCTTCAACAGGAGGAGGTGGAGGTTTTAAAAGAGGAGATAGAGAGAAATATCTTCAAACCAATTAATTTCCCCACCTCTCCTCATCACTCTTTCCCTTTCCCTATGTGTGTGTGTGTGTGTGTGTGTGTGTGTGTGTGTGTGTGTGTGTGTGTGTGTGTGTGTGTGTGTGTGTGTGTGTGTGTGTGTGTGTGTGTGTGTGTGTGTGTGTGTGTGTGTGTGTGTGTGTGTGTGTGTGTGTGTGTGGGTGCAGGTGCGGGTGAGAGGGAGCTGTGTGCAAAGCAGTTTGGAGCTGGCTCTGAATCCCAGACTCATTCAGAACCTTGTCTGTCTGTCTGTCTGTCTGTCTGTCTGTCTGTCTGTCACTGCTGCCTGTTCAGATGCTAAAACCAGTCAAATTTGATCTGCTTCTATATACAGCAGAGACAGGACAACACACACACCAGGCTGTCTCTGGGGACAGTGAGAGCTCATATTGGTCTTTATTTTTGACACTGTCAAGGCTGAGCCAAAATGAGATGGTTGAACTAGGCCCTATGGGGTGAGAGCTCATCTGACTCACCCCAGGAATGAGGCCATGGCCAGAAACAGCCTGAGGAGAGTAGACCATGACCAGGGAACAGCCTGAGGAGAGCAGGCCATGACCAGGGAACAGCCTGAGGAGAGTAGACCATGACCAAGGAACAGTCTGAGGAGAGTAGGCCATGACCAGGGAACAGCCTGAGGAGAGTAGGCCATGGCCAGGGAACAGCCTAAGGAGAGTAGGCCATGGCCAGGGAACAGCCTGAGGACAGTAGGCCATGGCCAGGGAACAGCCTGAGGAGAGTAGGCCATGGCCAGGGAACAGCCTGAGGAGAGTAGGCCATGACCAGGGAATAGTCTGAGGAGAGTAGGACATGACCAGGGAACAGCCTGAGGAGAGTAGGCCATGGCCAGGGAACAGCCTGAGGAGAGTAGGCCATGGCCAGGGAACAGCCTGAGGAGAGTAGGCCATGGCCAGGGAACAGCCTGAGGAGAGTAGGCCATGGCCAGGGAACAGCCTGAGGAGAGTAGGCCATGACCAGGGAACAGCCTGAGGAGAGTAGACCATGACCAGGGAACAGCCTGAGGAGAGTAGACCATGACCAGGGAACAGCCTGAGGAGAGTAGGCCATGACCAGGGAACATGGAGATCCCTACTTCCATTTATCACCCTAACATGCATGGACATCTGGATGACATAGGTAACGTACCAGTGGGCCATCCATGCTCATCTATAATACACAGCCTTGAGTTAATAAATCATAGGACCAGCTGCAATGGAAGTCACCCATAATGGTAATAATATTCATAATATTATGACCCCCCCCAAAAAAACTCCAATGCGACCAATGAGTTTTCTTCTAGCACCACTGTAGCAGATTTATGAGGGAATGTGAGTGTACAGTATGTACACTGCTGGGAGTTGGGGAGAGGTGTAGAGGACACGGTGAGGTCCTCTAGGGCAGGGCTAGCTGCAGTATGAAAGGAAGGGAGAGTGGAGACAGTAACTAAGTGGAGACAGCGTGCTGATGGTCGTCTGCTCCAGCAGAGCTACTAGGCTCAGAGGTCCGCTCCCTCTCCCAGACTCCCGCTAAACCACACTGGGCATAACTACTGCTGTGACCCAGGGAAAGACACAACCTAACCCCCACAGCAGAGATCAATGCAAGTGCAGTGACATCACCATGTGATCTGTTCCTGGAGAGCTACCGTCCTGTAGGTTTTCACTCAGAGCCTGATCTACACCACCTGATTGTAATAATTAGAGCCAGGTTAGTTACAACTGGGGTTGGACAGAAAACCTGCAGGACGGTAGCTCTCCAGGAACAGGGTTGGAGAGAAAACCTGCAGGGCGGTAGCTCTCCAGGAACAGGGTTGGAGAGAAAACCTGCAGGACGGTAGCTCTCCAGGAACAGGGTTGGAGAGAAAACCTGCAGGACGGTAGCTCTCCAGGAACAGGGTTGGAGAGAAAACCTGCAGGACGGTAGCTCTCCAGGAACAGGGTTGGACAGAACACCTGCAGGGCGGTAGCTCTCCAGGGTTGGAGAGCCCTGTTCTAGACCAATAAGAAAGAGGGTTCCAAACCTCTTTGCCAATAACAGCTAATTTTCAGTTTTTACCACCCCACTCAGACCACTCCCAGATAATACTATCACAATTCTTGCTTGAGAAATTGCACCTTACTAAAAAGCTATTTTACGTTTATTTTTGACCATTTTAATTGAAAACAATCACAGTAAGGTACTCAATTGTTACCCAGAAATTATTTGATTTTGAAATAAAAATGGCTGCATTGCACCTTTAAGGGTGTTGGGCCACCACAAGCTGCCAGAACAGCTTCAATACACCTTGGCATAATGTCTGGAACCAGTGTACCAGTGTACCAGCGTACCAGAGTACCAGTGTACCAGTGTACCAGTGTACCAGAGTACCAGTGTACCAGCGTACCAGCGTACCATAGTACAAGTGTACCAGCGTACCAGCGTACCATAGTACCATAGTACAAGTGTCTGGAACGCTACTGGAGGGATGCCACACCATTCTTCCACCAGAAATTCCATCATTTGGTGTTTTGTTGATGGTGGCGGAAAACATTGTCTCCCATTAGTGTTCAATTGGGTTGACATCTGGTGACTGACACACACACACACACACACACACACACACACACACACACACACACACACACACACACACACACACACACACACACACACACACACACACACACACACACACACACACACACACACACACACCCTTTAAAACCTCTATGCTCCTTTGAGAGCCCTCTTTCAAAGTCACTGAGATCTCTTCTTCTAGCCATGGTAGCCAAAATAATGGACAACGGGCATTTCTATACGTGACCCTAAGTACGATAGGATGTTAATTGCTTAATTAACTCAGGAACCACACCTGTTTGGAAGCACCTGCTTTCAATGTACTTTGTATCCCTCATTTACTCAAGTGTTTCCATTCATTTGGCAGTTACCTGTGTGTATATTTGGTTGAGCAAAAGTGTTGAATGTTGGATACTATTAAGTAGGTTGTAAAATAGCTATCCCATGTATAGAAAGAGACTATGTAAAGTACAGAGAGACTATGTAAAGTACAGTACAGTAGAGAGAGACTATGTAAAGTACAGTACAGTAGAGAGAGACTATGTAAAATACAGTACAGTAGAGAGAGACTATGTAAAGTACAGTAGAGAGAGACTATGTAAAGTACAGTACAGTAGAGAGAGACTATGTAAAGTACAGAGAGACTATGTAAAGTACAGAGAGACTATGTAAAGTACAGTAGAGAGAGACTTTGTAAAGTACAGAGAGACTATGTAAAGTACAGTACAGTAAAGAGAGACTATGTAAAGTACAGTACAGTAGAGAGAGACTATGTAAAGTACAGTACAGTAGAGAGAGACTATGTAAAGTACAGTACAGTAGAGAGAGACTATGTAAAGTACAGTAGAGAGAGACTATGTAAAGTACAGAGAGACTATGTAAAGTACAGAGAGACTATGTAAAGTACAGAGAGACTATGTAAAGTACAGTAGAGAGAGAGACTATGTAAAGTACAGAGAGACTATGTAAAGTACAGAGAGACTATGTAAAGTACAGTACAGTAGAGAGAGACTATGTAAAGTACAGTACAGTAGAGATAGACTATGTAAAGTACAGAGAGACTATGTAAAGTACAGTACAGTAGAGAGAGACTATGTAAAGTACAGTACAGTAGAGAGAGACTATGTAAAGTACAGTACAGTAGAGAGAGACTATGTAAAGTACAGTACAGTAGAGAGAGACTATGTAAAGTACAGTAGAGAGAGACTATGTAAAGTACAGAGAGACTATGTAAAGTACAAAGAGACTACGTAAAGTACAGAGAGACTATGTAAAGTACAATAGAGAGAGACTATGTAAAGTACAGAGAGACTATGTAAAGTACAGTACAGTAGAGAGAGACTATGTAAAGTACAGAGAGACTATGTAAAGTACAGTACAGTAGAGAGAGACTATGTAAAGTACAGTACAGTAGAGAGAGACTATGTAAAGTACAGAGAGAGACTATGTAAAGTACAGTACATTACGACTATGTAAAGTACAGTAGAGATAGACTATGTAAAGTACAGTACAGTAGAGATAGACTATGTAAAGTACAGAGAGACTATGTAAAGTACAGTACAGTACAGAGAGACTATGTAAAGTACAGAGAGACTATGTAAAGTACAGTACAGTAGAGAGAGACTATGTAAAGTACAGAGAGACTATGTAAAGTACAGTACAGTAGAGAGAGACTATGTAAAGTAGAGAGAGACTATGTAAAGTACAGTACAGTAGAGAGAGACTATGTAAAGTAGAGAGAGACTATATAAAGTACAGTACAGTAGAGAGAGACTATGTAAAGTACAGAGAGACTATGTAAAGTACAGTACAGTAGAGAGAGTCTATGTAAAGTACAGAGAGACTATGTAAAGTACAGTACAGTAGAAAGAGACTAAAGGCAGATAATTCCACCACACATTCTGAGGAAAGGCATTGTTCTACCACACATTCTGAGGAAAGGCATTGTTCCACCACACATTCTGAGGAAAGGCATTGTTCTACCACACATTCTGAGGAAAGGCATTGTTCTACCACACATTCTGAGGAAAGGCATTGTTCTACCACACATTCTGAGGAAAGGCATTGTTCCACCACACATTCTGAGGAAAGGCATTGTTCTACCACACATTCTGAGGAATGGCATTGTTCTACCACACATTCTGAGGAAAGGCATTGTTCTACCACACATTCTGAGGAAAGGCATTGTTCTACCACACATTCTGAGGAAAGGCTTTGTTCCACCACACATTCTGAGGAAAGGCATTGTTCTACCACACATTCTGAGGAAAGGCATTGTTCTACCACACATTCTGAGGAAAGGCATTGTTCCACCACACATTCTGAGGAAAGGCATTGTTCTACCACACATTCTGAGGAATGGCATTGTTCTACCACACATTCTGAGGAAAGGCATTGTTCCACCACACATTCTGAGGAAAGGCATTGTTCTACCACACATTCTGAGGAAAGGCATTGTTCCACCACACATTCTGAGGAAAGGCATTGTTCTACCACACATTCTGAGGGAAGGCATTGTTCTACCACACATTCTGAGGAAAGGCATTGTTCTACCACACATTCTGAGGAAAGGCATTGTTCTACCACACATTCTGAGGAAAGGCATTGTTCTACCACACATTCACATTTGATACATTTGTCCTTTTTCTACCTCTCCTTTTTTAATCTAGTTTCCATTTTTCTCTATCCGTCAGACGTGGAAGTTGGTTGTACAGTTGTCTCAAATAAAACTGTGAAGGACCTTTGTGTTAATCTGGACCCTGATCTCTCTTTTGACCAACATATTGTAACGACCCTGGGTTTATAAGAGCGGAAATCGACTCTTCTGCTCGAGCATGCTTCTGCGGCCCAGTCGATAGCGCGCCGGACCTCGGGCTGGAAGGTCGAGGGTTCGAGACCTGCTCCCTGCTGTTCCATTACAATATCAAGAATATTTCAAGGGCAGCTTTTTCCATTTTAGTAACATTGCAAAAATCTGAATCTGTTTGTCCAAAAATGATGCAGAAAAGCTAATCCATGATTTTGCCACTTCTAGATTAGACTACTGCAATACTCTAGTCTCCGGCTACCCGGATAAAGCACTAAATAAACTTCAGTTAGTGCTAAATACGGCTGCTAGAATCTTGACTAGAACCAAAACATTTGATCATATTACTCCAGTGGTAGCCTCTCTGTCTTCCTGTTAAGGCTAGAGCTGATTTCAAGGTTTTACTGCTAACCTACAAAGCATTACATGGGCTTGCTCCTACCTATTTCTCCAATTTGGTCCTGCCGTACATATCTACACGTACGCTGCGGTCATAAGACGCAGGACTTACTCTCCCTAGAATTTCTAAGCAAACAGCTGGAGGCAGGGCTTTCTCCTACTGAGCTCCATTTTTATGCAATGGTCTGCCTATCCATGTGAGAGACGCAGACTCAGTCTTCAGTCTTTACTGAAGGCTCATCTCTTCAGAAGGTCCTATGATTGAGTGTAGTCTGGCCCAGTGTTGCGAAGGCAAACGGCAAGACACTGGAGTGACGAACCGCCCCTGCTGTCTTTACCTGGCCGGCTCCCCTCTCTCCACTGGGATTCTCTGATTCTTACCCTATTACAGGGACTGAGTCACTGGTGCTCTTCCATGCCGTCCCAAGGCGTCATGTCTTGCCAGGCTTTGAGTCACTGGCGTGATCTTCCTGTCCGGTTTTGCACCCCCTAGGGCTCGTGTGGTGGAGGAGATCTTTGTGGGCTATACTCTCTCTCTCTCTCTCTCTCTCTCTCTCTCTCTCTCTCTCTCTGTCTCTCTCGCTCTCTCCCTCTCTCTCTCGCTGTCTCTCTCTCTCTGTGTCTCTCTCTCTCTGTCTGTCTCTTACTCTCTCTCTCGCTGTCTCTCTCTCTCTCTCTCTGTCTCTCTCTGTCTCTCTGTCTCTCTGTCTGTCTCTCTCTCTCTCCCTCTCTCTCTCGCTGTCTCTCTCTCTCTCTCTTTCTCTCTCTCTCTGTCTCTCTCTCTCTGTCTCTCTCTCTCTCTAACTCTTTCTCGCTGTCTCTCTCCCTCTGTGTCTCTCTCTCTCTGTCTGTCTCTTACTCTCTCTCTCGCTGTCTCTCTCTCTCTCTCTCTGTCTCTCTCTGTCTGTCTCTCTCTCTCTCCCTCTCTCTCTCGCTGTCTCTCTCTCTCTCTCTGTCTCTCTCTCTCTGTCTCTCTCTCTCTCTCTCTCTCTCTCTCTCTCTCTCTCTCTCTCTCTCTCTCTCTCTCTCTCTCTCTCTCTCTCTCTCTCTCTCTCTGTCTCTCTCGCTTTCTCGCTCTCTCTCTGTCTCTCTCGCTCTCTCTGTCTCGCTCTCTGTCTCTCTGTCTCTCTCTCTGTCTCTCTCTGTCTCTCTCGCTTTCTCGCTCTCTCTCTGTCTCTCTCGCTCTCTCTGTCTCGCTCTCTTTCTCTCTCTCTCTCTGTCTCTCTCTCTCTGTCTCTCTCTCTGTCTCTCGCTCTCTCTCTCTGTCTCTCTCTCTCTCTCTCTCTCTTTCTGTCTCTCTCTCTGTCTCTCTCTCTCTCTCTCTCTCTCTCTCTCTCTCTCTCTCTCTCTCTCTCTCTCAGGACCATGCCTCAGGACTACCTGGCCTGACGGCTAGTTGTTGTCCCGGTCCCCAGTTCACCTGGTCGTGCTGATGATCTAGCTTCTGCTGTTCTGCCTGCGGCTATGTAACCCTGACCCGTTCACCAGACGTGCTACCCTGAACATCTTGGAGAACGATCTGGCCTTGATGGCCATGTACTCTTATAATCTCTACTCGGCACAGCCAGACGAGGACTGGCCACCCCTGGTTCCTGGTTCCTCTCTAGGTTTCTTCCTAGGTTCCTGCCTATCTAGAGACTTTTTCCTAGCCACCGTGCTTCTACACCTGCATTGCTTGCTGCTTGGGGTTTTAGGCTGGGTTTCTGTACAGCACTTTGTGACATCAGCTGATGTAAATAGGGCTTTATAAATACATTTGATTTGATTTAAACGGTACTGGGTGATTTTCCTCAGAGGACAGACACCGTGTTTGTGGCAGAGACGTCCCACCTGGATGTAGCCCACCTCTCAAATCATTGGATAGAAAATGGCTATTGATATTCAGTCATCACTTTCTGGGGTTGTCGGGCGGGAATACAGCCGGAGAGGGCTGCAGGTAGGTGGCGTTACGATGGGGTGCATTGGTAACCCGTCTGTCTGTCCCATAACTAAGGCATTATCAGGGATAGAGAGTGTCACAGAGCCAGGCAGTGTCAAAGAGCTTGACAGTCCTTACCCTGTTAACTCATGTCACTCTGCCTCAGAGCACACACCTACAGGTCTGCTCTGACAAGGTAGATATAGACATCTCTCACTTTAACTCAACTGTACAGGTGTCTGAGAGGGAGGACAGAGCAGGCTGAGACGGGGGTTGGGACTGAGGAGAGGGTGGGTGGGGCTGAAGGGAGGGGTAGGAGGCCACGGGGTGTTAAATAGCAATCCAGAGGAGAGAGAGGGGGCATTTTGAAGAAGCCGTTTCAATTTAAACCTCAGAGATGAATCCTTTGCAGTAAGCCTGGTGGCCTTCTTATCTCTCCTCACCCTGCTAACCATTCTGATAGAGAGAGAGAGGCTGGGATGGAGAGGTGGGGGGGTCTTCCAGTAATAATGGAGGAAACGTCTCTAATGAGTGAAACGAGGACCTCCAATTTGAGCTTAGGTGAGAAACCACATGAAAGAAAAGAGAGAGCAGGGAGAAAAGGAGAAGGGTACAAATAACTGGAGTAGAGGAGGAAAGGGAAGATCGGAGAATTCCCTTTCCGTTGGTGCTTTGGCGGGGCTAAAAGAAGGGGATTTATTCCATCAAAGTGGATCAGAGAGACCTGTTGCCAGTGAAGAAGGGTGCTGACTGGGGGAGGAACATGTGTGAGGGAAGAGGGTGCTGACTGGGGGAGGAACATGTGTGAGGGAAGAGGGTGCTGACTGGGGGAGGAACATGTGTGAGGGAAGAGGGTGCTGACTGGGGGAGGAACATGTGTGAGGGAAGAGGGTGCTGACTGGGGGAGGAACATGTGTGAGGGAAGAGGGTGCTGACTGGGGGAGGAACATGTGTGAGGGAAGAGGGTGCTGGGGAGGGGGGTGGAGCTCAGTATACTGGAAATCAAACACAACCAATCACATAGAGTGCTGGAAAAACACAGAGGAAACACACACACACAACAATTAGGTTTGGGTACTGTATAAATAGGAGGGTTTGGTGCCGTGAGATGGTATGATTGTTTAAAAACTATAATAGCGTGTGAAGCTTGTACCTGTTTGTCTGTGAGGGCATAGATGTGCTGGTAGTCTGGGCTGAAGAGCAGGTCTCTGTGGATGGGACTCCCCTCGCTCACCACCCCGTTCTCATAAGGCATGGCAGGATGGTTGATAGAATTCACCAGGATCTGAAACACACAGGACAGGACAGAGACGTCATCACACTCACAGTACACTCACAGTACACTCACAGTACACTCACAGGCAGGATAATACACAATCGCAATCAGCATTAGAGTCAGAGGACAAGACAGTCACCAGTACAGTGCAACACAGTCCATTCTGTGGTACTGTACATGCTCTCAGGAAGGTTCAGACAGGTCAAAAGTGAAATACGGCAGGTCGTCTCTGTAATGGGGAGACTTTACACGGCCAAATAAAAGTGGATTGTGTGTAATGTCAGTGACAGAATGATAGAGCTCTGTGGAGCATCCCAACCACAACATAAAGGAAACCAAAGGCCTCTGTAAATCTGACGGTCTATTTCTGCTCCACAACCATCAATCATTACACAACTTTACACGATGCTGCTGCTGCTGCACTCTCCCCAAAATAAACAACTCTCTCTCTCTCACACACACACACACACACACACACACACACACACACACACACACACACACACACACACACACACACACACACACACACACACACACACACACACACACACACACACACACACACACACACACACATACACACACATTCTCTCTATCACTTCGACTCTCTCTCGTTCTCATTCTCTCTCTCACATGTTTCTCATGTTGCGGTGTTATTACAAAGGAATGATGTGAACATTGTAATGGCTGATGCATGCAGGGATGATGTTTTCCAACAGAATACATAATAAGAATGATCTGCATCAAACCAGGTACTCAGCAAGTACTCAAAAGATCACAACAAGGGTCTAATACATATTCAGCTATTCTGCCTCCAGAAATGCCTCCCTGTACAGTAGAACTTCTTTGTATAATAATAATCAGAGTTGTGTTGCCCTTTGACTGGTTGCCAGGGGCGAGCAGCAGCTATTACTGGCTGAATGTACTGCTGTGTGTGTCCTTACAGAAGTCAGCCTGATCTCCACAGTGTGTTCTGTCCCACTGGAGTCCTGCCTACCTGGCTGTAGAGAACATAACCACACACTGCTAGACCCTGGGCAGACCCTGCTGCATTTAGCTAACGTACTGCAGCGGGCCTACGTGCCTTTATTTTAAGGGGGGGGCTAACTCACTAAAACAAATGGTCCTTGGATAATAACAACAGCTGCCCCCCCTCCCCTCTACCTTAGTGGGTATATTGATGTGAGGTTCGGGTAGCGTGACCTCCCTGTCCCCTCGTATTTCAGGCTCTAATGATGTACCCAGGCCGCGTGCCAGGTCAGCCTGATTAATAGCCCGCCTTGTCTCTACCTCTCTCCCTCTCTGCCTGGGCACTGGGGAGGACATTACCTGACTGGGCCTGACCATACCACAATACTACCACCTCTTCCAGAGAGGACTGGAAGAGGAGAGGAGGGGAGGGGATGAGTAGAGAGGAGAAGAGAGGAGAGGAATGGAGAAGAAAGGAGAGGAAAGTAGAGAAGAGGATAGGAAAGGAAAGGAGATGGGAGGAGAGGATGAGTAGATG
The DNA here is from genome assembly GCF_045679555.1 of Salvelinus alpinus. Taxonomy (NCBI): domain Eukaryota; kingdom Metazoa; phylum Chordata; class Actinopteri; order Salmoniformes; family Salmonidae; genus Salvelinus; species Salvelinus alpinus. The sequence goes on along the minus strand of NC_092102.1, from coordinate 25,070,098 downwards.
AGGGGAGGAGGGGAAAGGAGATGAGGGGAGGAGGGGAAAGTAGATGAGGGGAGGAGAGGAAAGTAGATGAGGGGAGGAGGGGAAAGGAGATGAGGGGAGGAGAGGAAAGGAGGTGAGGGGAGGAGAGGAAAGTAGATGAGGGGAGGAGGGGAAAGGAGATGAGGGGAGGAGGGGAAAGTAGATGAGGGGAGGAGAGGAAAGTAGATGAGGGGAGGAGAGGAAAGTAGATGAGGGGAGGAGGGGAAAGGAGATGAGGGGAGGAGAGGAAAGTAGATGAGGGGAGGAGAGGAAAGTAGATGAGGGGAGGAGAGGAAAGGAGGTGAGGGGAGGAGAGGAAAGTAGATGAGGGGAGGAGAGGAAAGGAGGTGAGGGGAGGAAGGGAAAGTAGATGAGGGGAGGGGGGAAAGGAGATGAGGGGAGGAAGGGAAAGGAGATGAGGGGAGGAGGGGAAAGTAGATGAGGGGAGGAGGGGAAAGGAGATGAGGGGAGGAGAGGAAAGGAGGTGAGGGGAGGAGAGGAAAGTAGATGAGGGGAGGAGGGGAAAGGAGATGAGGGGAGGAGGGGAAAGTAGATGAGGGGAGGAGAGGAAAGTAGATGAGGGGAGGAGGGGAAAGGAGATGAGGGGAGGAGGGGAAAGTAGATGAGGGGAGGAGGGGAAAGGAGATGAGGGGAGGAGAGGAAAGGAGGTGAGGGGAGGAGAGGAAAGTAGATGAGGGGAGGAGGGGAAAGGAGATGAGGGGAGGAGAGGAAAGGAGGTGAGGGGAGGAGAGGAAAGTAGATGAGGGGAGGAGAGGAAAGTAGATGAGGGGAGGAGGGGAAAGGAGATGAGGGGAGGAGGGGAAAGTAGATGAGGGGAGGAGGGGAAAGGAGATGAGGGGAGGAGAGGAAAGGAGGTGAGGGGAGGAGAGGAAAGTAGATGAGGGGAGGAGGGGAAAGGAGATGAGGGGAGGAGGGGAAAGTAGATGAGGGGAGAAGGGGAAAGGAGATGAGGGGAGGAGAGGAAAGGAGGTGAGGGGAGGAGAGGAAAGTAGATGAGGGGAGGAGGGGAAAGGAGATGAGGGGAGGAGAGGAAAGGAGATGAGGGGAGGAGAGGAAAGTAGATGAGGGGAGGAGGGGAAAGGAGATGAGGGGAGGAGGGGAAAGTAGATGAGGGGAGGAGAGGAAAGTAGATGAGGGGAGGAGAGGAAAGTAGATGAGGGGAGGAGGGGAAAGGAGATGAGGGGAGGAGGGGAAAGTAGATGAGGGGAGGAGGGGAAAGGAGATGAGGGGAGGAGAGGAAAGGAGGTGAGGGGAGGAAGGGAAAGTAGATGAGGGGAGGGGGGGAAAGGAGATGAGGGGAGGAAGGGAAAGGAGATGAGGGGAGGAGGGGAAAGGAGATGAGGGGAGGAGAGGAAAGTAGATGAGGGGAGGAGGGGAAAGTAGATGAGGGGAGGAGAGGAAAGGAGGTGAGGGGAGGAAGGGGAAGTAGATGAGGGGAGGGGGGGAAAGGAGATGAGGGGAGGAAGGGAAAGGAGATAAGGGGAGGAGGGGAAAGGAGATGAGGGGAGGAGAGGAAAGGAGGTGAGGGGAGGAAGGGAAAGTAGATGAGGGGAGGGGGGAGAAAGGAGATGAGGGGAGGAAGGGAAAGGAGATGAGGGGAGGAAGGGAAAGGAGATGAGGGGAGGATGGGAAAGGAGATGAGGGGAGGAGAGGAAAGGAGATGAGGGGAGGAGGGGAAAGGAGATGAAGGGAGGGCGAGAGAGCACACGCCCCACCTCCAAAGGCCCTCTGACATCAGTCAGGCTACTCCTACTTTTAGGAAGTGCCCTGCCCTGTAGCTTGGAACACAGCACATTGACGTGATTTTGGTCAAGTGGTTCAGGAGGACACAGAGCCAGACCAGCAGGCAACTTTATGGTCTTTAACACCAGTCTCCCCAACACCTGCTATAGTGCTGTATTCTCCAGAGGAGCTCCACAGTCAAGGGTCATCCAGTAGAATGTTCTGGAGCAGGAAGGGAGAGGGGGATGTTGAAGTGGCTAGCAGGCCTGGGATTCGTGGTCATGAGGCTTCTTCCCTCCCATCAAAATTCTCCCTACAGGACAAGTCTCATTACAGAGCCAGTGAGCCAACGCTGATAATACCAAGGACACTGCATCCTCTCTCTCTCCTTCTCTCATCTCTCTCTCTCCTTCTCTCATCTCTCTCTCTTTTTACTCTTCTCTTCCTCTCTCTCTTCTCTCTCTCTCTTCTTTCACTCTCTCTTCCAGGGAGGCTGCCAAAATGTGATCAGAAAATTCACTTCAGGAGAGGAAGAGGGAGGGGAAGGGGAGGGACGGAGGGGGGACTGATGCTGTGTCCTATAACTTTAATGAATGGGAATCAGCAGGCAAGGTTACAGCAGAGGGAACAAGCAGGAAGCTGAAGGCACTCCTTTCCTCTCCCCTGATTCATACTGTACTCTCTCTGCACTACCCTACACTAACTCTCTCCCTGTTGCTAGGTAGAATATTCTACTTCCAGCATAAGGAATTGCCCAGAAGGAATATAGAACATCTTGCCGTCCCCCTCTACTTTTACTTAAGAGGGACCCCTACGGTTAACAATTAGCCCAAGCTATAATTGAGTATAATGAATGTTCAATGATGGGAATAACTGGCCTCCCTCCATACATTGACTATACAACTGTAAAGCAAAGATATCTCTCAGTTCAATATCCTGTAAGAGGACTGAGCGCAGGTCTCCTAGGCACACACACACACACACACACACACACACACACACACACACACACACACACACACACACACACACACACACACACACACACACACACACACACACACACACACACAGCCAGGGCCGTGCTGAGAGAGGAGAGCGCTCCACAGATTACTCAAACAATAGCCTCTTGAACACGAGCCAGGAGTTTTGCGAGAGGGAGAGTGGATAAATTCACTGTATTCAAGTCGGTCTCGTCTCATAAAGGTGTCAAGAGATATGGAGTGGGGGGGACGGTGAGCAAGACAAAAACAAATTCAATCCCCCCCCGGGCTGGAGGCTTTAAATGTGGCGAGCGGCAGCCACACTTATTGCTGTTGTCATACAGTACATAACACTCACAGTAGATACCATGTTATTGGTGCTCAATCACAAGGCCAGGTCACAGCATTCCAACTCTCTACTGCTACAACCATCTACCTCCACCGCTCCTCTTCAACACCTGCCTGATGTTCAACCTGACGTCCTTTTCACCTGGTGGTGAAACACACACACACACACACACACACACACACACACACACACACACACACACACACACACACACACACACACACACACACACACACACACACACACACACACACACACACACACACACACACACATATGTTTGTTTTACTATCCTAGTGGGGACCAAACAATTGATTCCCATTTAAAATCCTATTTTCCCTAACCCCTAACCCTAACCTTTAACCTAACATTAACCCTGACCCTAAACCTAACCACTAACCCTAACATTTAACCTAACCTTAACCCTGACCCTAAACCTAACCACTAACCCTAACATTTAACCAAACCTTAACCCTGACCCTAAACCTAACCCCTAACCCTAACCTTTAACCTAAACCCTAAGCCTTTTTCCTTGTAGGGACTTCTGATAGTAAAACCAAAAACACATACACACACATATACACACATTCACACACATATACACATGCACACGCACACGCACACACACACACACACACAGAGCCAGTGCTTTACTGACTTGCCTAGTTAAATAAAGGTTAAATAAATACAAATACAAACAATTACCAGAGAGCAGAGAACAACAGACTATACAGGATTAAGTCAACATGGAACAGTCTGCACTGCTGAGCCCTCACATCTACTGTAAGTACAGTTGTGTAATGCATGGCAGGTGTTCCTAAGGTACAACCCTCCTCAATCTGTTTTATTGGAGTGGGAGGGAGAGAGGGAGGGACGGAGGGAGGGAGAGTGGGAGAGAGGGAGGGACGGAGGGTGGGAGGGAGGGAGAGAGGGAGGGACGGAGGGTGGGTGGGAGGGAGGGAGAGAGGGCGTGTGGGCGGTAGAATCAGGAGAGTGGTAGGGAGGGAGGGAGAGTGGGAGGGCGGGAGAGAGGGAGGGCGGGAGAGTGGGAGGGCGGGAGAGAGAGAGGGAGAGAGGGAGTGATGGAGGGAGTGCCGGCTGGCGGGCGGGAGGGAAGGAGAGTGGTAGGGAGGGAGGGAGAGTGGGAGGGCGGGAGAGAGAGAGGGAGAGAGGGAGGGATGGAGGGAGTGCCGGCTGGCGGGCGGGAGGGAAGGAGAGTGGGAGGGAGGGAGGGCTGGCGGGTGGGCGGGCAGGAAGGAGTGCAGGCGGGAGGGATGGAGAGGGAGGGAGGGTTAGGGCCAGGCTACTCCTCCCTCCTACTCCCCGGCTGTCCTCCTCCTCTTCCTCATCTTCCCTTTTCCTCCTCTCTCTGTGAACTGTAGCTGATTGGACGTGGAGGGGAAGTGAGGGATTAGATAATAAAATTAAAACAGAGAGGAGCATGAATGAAGTCCTCTCCCCCCTGCCGTGCTGACTGTATTGTGTGCTGTAAACTATGGGGCTGCTGCTGGTCTCCACATGAGTCAGGATTAAGGTCAGGGTGAGTTCACCAGCAGGTCCACCTTGGCTGCTCACAAGCCAACCAAACACCACCACAGCCTCAGACAAAGGTCCTGTCTAATGCAACTCCAGATCATCTCGGCTGTCAGCTAGTGACATATCCAAATTAGAGGAGGTCAAGAGTGGGAGAGAGAGAGGAAGGGAGGGTGGGAGAGAGAGAGGAAGGGAGGGCGTGTGGGCCGGAGGATCAGGAGAGTGGTAGGGAGGGAGGGTGGGAGAGAGAGAGAGAGGAATGGAGGGAGCGTGGGCCGGAGGATCAGGAGAGTGGTAGGGAGGGAGGGTGGGAGAGAGAGAGGAAGGGATCCAACCATGCACACGCTATAACAAAGCAGTAGTCAAGTGTCCCTTCTCCGCATTGGATCTTTATCCAGAGTCAAAGGGCAGGCTCATTCCACTGCTGGCATCTTCTATTAGATTAGACTCTGTGAGCGGAGCAGAGGAAGGGGAGGGGGTATTCTGACAGCACAGAATACAGGAAGCCAGCGGTGTGGTCGCCATGCAACACAACACCAGGCAGGAAATACCTGCAGAGATTAAGACAAGTGAATGACAGGTGCTTTGTCATGAGATCCATCCTTGTCCCTCCCTCCCTCCCTCCCTCCCTCCCTCCCTCCCTCCCTCCCTCCCTCCCTCCCTCCTTCCCTCCCTAACTCCCTCCCTCCCTCCCTGTCTGCCTGTCCTGTGTCCATGCCAGACACTACAGCAGCAGCCAGTGACCCTTCAAATCCCAGTTGTTGGAAATCTATTTACTCTGGCTTGGAGTGGACACAGTGAGACATTTGGCTAATGAAATCAAACAGGGACACTTCCCAGATGAGACTGGAACCAATTTCATTATGCCCTCAGCGCTGTGCTATGGGCTGCCCTCCTGCGCTTTCTGCCTCACCATCAACATGTTGGCCTGGGGTGATGATGAGGATCCATACCGAGGCTGGGCTCAAGTGTAATAGTTGATATTATGTCACTTTTGCCCCCTGTTCTGACTATTTTCATCTTTGCACGTACAGAAAAAACACGGTATCAATGTGATCATTTAAATATACCTCGCAAAGCATCAACAAAGCTCGTTAAAAATCCCCGCTCAACGCACCCGAAGCCCACTCAATGTCTGTCAAACTATTAAGACAACTGTTAAATTCAATGAGCCAAAACCATCAAACATTATATATGGTTATTAAAGTGATCAAGCCCACTGTTAGACATGGTGTAGAATGATGACCCCTGGTGCTACTGTCTGTCTCAGTCTGTGTGTGACCCTTCCTTTCTGGAGGATGTCCAGAGTATCACACACACCTGCTGACTGCACAGTCTGCATCTCCTCCTCTGTGCCACCACTACGCACCGACACAAGCACACACATATACACGCAGGCAGGCAGGCAGGCAGGCAGGCAGGCAGGCAGGCAGGCAGGCAGGCAGGCAGGCAGGCAGGCAGACAGACAGACAGACAGACAGACAGACAGACAGACAGACAGACAGACAGACAGACAGACAGACAGACAGACAGACAGACAGACAGACAGACAGACAGACAGACAGACAGACAGACAGACAGACAGACAGGCAGGCAGGCAGGCAGGCAGGCAGGCAGGCAGGCAGGCAGACAGACAGACAGACAGACAGACAGACAGACAGACAGACAGACAGACAGACAGACAGACAGACAGACAGACAGACAGACAGACAGACAGACAGGCAGGCAGGCAGGCAGGCAGACAGACAGACAGACAGACAGACAGACAGGCAGGCAGACAGAATACTGTAGCTCTACGGGAACATGTCACAGGACAACCTCCCCTGACGCACGCCTCCGCTGGGGTCTGTCATTAACAATAAGAAAATAACAAGAGGCAGGTTCCTGTCTCTGTATGAGAGAAAGAGAAAGGTATGAATACACCCACCCCTCCCTCCCTCTCTCTGCGTTTGAAGTCCCCCCCCCCTCATCAGGGCTGCATCTGTTGTAGTGGAGCGGGAAAAGTGCATGAAGCCTGGTCCTCAGGGGACTGGCTGGCATGTCTCAGCCTAAACCCTCTTTAATCTTTCAGAGCCCGATGGGTAGAGTTTCCCCGCTGCCATCTCCCCACGCTGCCACTACAACCACGGCTCCGCTCGCTGGCGCTCTTGACATAACTAGGTCTCCCCGTGCATAATACAGCAGCTACCCGCTAGACTCCTGCCTTTGATATGGGGCCCATTGAAGTGGAGATCTGCATCTGATTGAACACAATCACAGGCTAATTAATGAGATGGAGGGGGCAAGAACCACCACAACCAGTCAGTTCTCAACACTGCCCATGTCTGCCCGTCTCTGCCCGCCGGTGCCAGTCCCCGGTCCCCTGGGGGAACGCAGCAGGACCATGGCAGGCAACAGACGCTCTGGAACATGTGTGTCGTGACACAGTTTTGTGACAATGCGATTCAGAGGATGATTCATTGTTTGGGGCCTCGACAGCCTGACAGCAACGTTAGAAGAACCAGAAGTAGGTTACATGCTAGCAAAGAAGAAAAAGGTACCGAATACTGTTGCTGCTGAATGTACAATTATCAGGCCTAAACTAGCTGCTGTGGTGTTTTGTGTTGATACAACATCTGGTTGAGTTGTATCTTCATTAAGAAGGGATTTCCTGTAGTGGACAGGATATAGAGCAGGTGAAGAAAGAGAAGAGGGGTTGATGAGGAAGCAGCCCGACAGAGGAGAGAGGAGCCAGCTCTCTGATTAAAACGACCCCGGCGACAGCTGAGACCAGACACCCTTTAACCAGCGCTCCTATCCTCCAGCTCATCAGCATCTCCTGACCGCTCCCCTCTCTGAGTACCCCAACACATCTCTCCATTCGTCCCGTCATACCACTGATATGTTTTCCACCTCATAAAGTCCACGTAATTCACTCACACAATGTGAAGTGTTCTTATTCATGTGGATCTAGAGAAAAGGCACAGAAGACACAACCACAGAACTAGCATACATACAGCAGGGCTATAACACCCCACAATACCCTTTTATCCCAGAGGGCATTGCTGTGCCAAGGGTGACAAGGCCTGGTTATGGTAGGAACACTCTCATTTGTCTAGACGGGTGTGAAGGGGAAACCAGGCAGGCCCAGAGCTGGAGGAAATAAGCAGAGTCGTGAGGGGGGGGGGGGGGGGGGGGACTAATCATAGGGCCTCTGGTGTGGTGGTACCAGACTCTAGCTCTTGTTTTTACAACCCCAGTCATAAGCGTTTCATTATGACAGCTCCTAGATGAGGGCAGGGGCCTTTTCACTGTGATCTTGCTGCATTTCGCCTCCCCCTTCCTCCTGCAATATCTGATTTGGCTCTGGGTCTACACTGCCGACCGGATCCTCAGAGCATTACAAAGAATTCCATTTATATTTTCCCCTTCCTCAACTTGCCTCTCTACTTTCTTTGACATACCCGACGCACACCGGCAGTCAAGCGAAACACACTGTACGGTTTAAAGCAGGGGAAAAGAATGCAAGGTTTGCCCTGCAGTGAGTAGGGAAACTACTTCCAAGCCATCTCCATTTGTCAAGAACAGTGCTGTGGAACCAAGGAGCCACTATAGAACAGTCTCTTAGTGGAACAGGAGGAACAATAGACTAATGGAACTCAGAATATACAGGGGGGAAATGACACAAGATAGAGAGAGCCTTTGGCTATGTTTTATATATAGTACATCTGCCAATGCATACAGTATATTTATAATTTAAGATATGGGTCATACAAAGATAACTAGAAGAGACACACTGTATCCGTTTCTGTATCTGTCAGACCTTTATCTACCCCCCCCCCCCACCACCATCACACACTAGCCTTGGATGCCTTCGACAGAGAATATAGGTCAGCCCTGCAAAACAGAGCATATCATGGTTCTACCCAGCTCTCTGAACGTTAGTGAGGCAACACAGGGGACAATATGTTCCTCTGAAATAGGATATAATCAGCCTTTGTACAGCAATCTGTCTTTGTACGTCCAATATACATCTTCTTTTTCAATAAGACGCAAACTATGAGGTACTGAAGTGTTCCTGGACAAGCAGAACATCTAGTAAACACCACCCTTAAAACCACAGTCCCCCTGAAATAGCCCCATTCCCCTGCCTCATCAAGAGTACCCAACAAGGTAATGATGTCAGCTTTAATGGATAAACTGTGTACTGTCATCAAGATACTGTGTAAACAACACTGGAGAGCAGAAAGCCATGGCTGAGAAGCCCCAGTGAGGAAAGCAGGGATGACACCGGAATAAAAGGAGAGGAAATGAACCTGGAGAGAGAGAGAGAGCTGTGTCTGTCTGACTAGGGGATGAAAACAACTAGCTAACTGCTGTAGAGAACAACAAGCAGGCCGTGTGTTGTTGTGTTCTTTAGCCCCATAGCAGAGGTGTTTCTAAAAACACTCTCTACAGAGAGGTGCCATGTGGAGCTAACAGGAGACTCACATGTAGATGGGGGAGAGAGGGGGAGAAGAGCCTGGGGGAGGCAGTGGGGGAGTGAAAATAACTACCAGGAGACTCTAAGGTAAGAGGGGAGAAAGGGTGGAGAGGACAGCAATGGGGCCCCTGAGTCAACACAGCTAGCTACTGTAGGTAGGTGGCACCGTTGTGTACTGTACATGCTGATTGGATATTTCTAATCCATGAGCTTCCAGAGAAAAACATTTTGTAAATCACATAAAACTTCCCCGTCAATGACCAAGCCACATCAAACTGACCATCAATCTGACCACAGGTCTATTGAGCAACATGACAGTGGTTTGGAGTGTCCTGTACAGCATGGCTGTGGTCTGGAGTGTCCTGTACAGAATGGCTGTGGTTTGGAGTGTCCTGTACAGCATGGCTCTGGTTTGGAGTGTCCTGTACAGCATGGCTCTGGTCTGGAGTGTCCTGTACAGCATGGCTCTGGTTTGGAGTGTCCTGTACAGCATGGCTCTGGTTTGGAGTGTCCTGTACAGCATGGCTCTGGTTTGAAGTGTTCTGTACAGCATGGCTGTGGTCTGGAGTGTCCTGTACAGCATGTCTGTGGTTTGGAGTGTCCTGTACAGCATGGCTGTGGTTTGGAGTGTCCTGTACTGCATGGCTATGGCCTGGAGTGTCCTGTACAGCATGGCTGTGGTTTGGAGTGTCCTGTACAGCATGGCTGTGGTTTGGAGTGTCCTGTACAGCATGGCTCTGGTTTGAAGTGTTCTGTACAGCATGGCTGTGGTCTGGAGTGTCCTGTACAGCATGGCTCTGGTTTGGAGTGTCCTGTACAGCATGGCTGTGGTCTGGAGTGTCCTGTACAGCATGGCTGTGGTTTGGAGTGTCCTGTACAGCATGGCTGTGGCCTGGAGTGTCCTGTACAGCATGGCTGTGGTTTGGAGTGTCCTGTACATCATGGCTGTGGTTTGGTGTGTCCTGTACAGCATGGCTGTGGTTTGGAGTGTCCTGTACAGCATGGCTGTGGTTTGGAGTGTCCTGTACAGCATGGCTCTGGTTTGAAGTGTTCTGTACAGCATGGCTGTGGTCTGGAGTGTCCTGTACAGCATGGCTCTGATTTGGAGTGTCCTGTACAGCATGGCTCTGGTTTGGAGTGTCCTGTACAGTATGGCTGTGGTTTGGAGTGTCCTGTACAGCATGGCTGTGGTTTGGAGTGTCCTGTACAGCATGGCTGTGGTTTGGAGTGTCCTGTACAGCATGGCTGTGGTCTGGAGTGTCCTGTACAGCATGACTGTGGTTTGGAGTGTCCTGTACAGCATGGCTGTGGTTTGGAGTGTCCTGTACAGCATGGCTGTGGTATGGTGTGTCCTGTACAGCATGGCTGTGGTTTGGTGTGTGAGAGGAGGCAGGGCTGTGGTTTGGTGTGTGAGAGGAGGCAGGGCTGTGGTTTGGTGTGTGAGAGGAGGCAGGGCTGTGGTTTGGTGTGTGAGAGGAGGCAAGGTTGTGGTTTGGTGTGTGAGAGGAGGCAGGGCTGTGGTTTGGTGTGTGAGAGGAGGCAGGGCTGTGGTTTGGTGTGTGATAGGAGGCAGGGCTGTGGTTTGGTGTGTGAGAAGAGGCAGGGTTGTATCACTTACAGCTGCAGGGAGCAGCCAGCCGGAGACTGTTGTTTAGACTGCTCTATGAGTCAGGCTGCTAATGGGCCTCTCTCTCTGCTGAAGTGGTAACATCCTCTACAACGATGTACAGTATGAGAGTGTGAGAGAGAGTGTGTTTGTGAGGGAGGGGATATCAATTAGAAGGTTCAAGTGTGAGGACTGTACAATTGCATGTACCAGTGTGTGTGTGTGTGTGTGTGTGTGTGTGTGTGTGTGTGTGTGTGTGTGTGTGTGTGTGTGTGTGTGTGTGTGTGTGTGTGTGTGTGTGTGTGTGTGTGTGTGTGTGTGTGTGTGTGTGTGTGTGTGTGTGTGTGTGTGTGTGTGTGTGTGTGTGTGTGTGTGTGTGTGTGTGTGTGTGTGTGTGTGTGTGTGTGTGTGTGTGTGTGTGCGTGTGTTAGGATTGAATATTTTCTCCTTCATTTACAAATGTTCCATCCAGAGAATAAATCACTTTTCTCCTGGGAAACCCGGTATTTCCCAACAAAACCAGAAGTGTCATTCTAAAGCATTATAAAACACATACAGTGGGGAGAACAAGTATTTGATACACTGCCGATTTTGCAGGTTTTCCTACTTACAAAGCATGTAATGATTTTTAAGTCATTAATTTGCATTTTATTGCATGACATAAGTATTTGATCACCTACCAACCAGTAAGAATTCCGGCTCTCACAGACCTGTTAGTTTTTCTTTAAGAAGCCCTCCTGTTCTCCACACATTACCTGTATTAACTGCACCTGTTTGAACTCGTTACCTGTATAAAAGACACCTGTCCACACACTCAATCAAACAGACTCCAACCTCTCCACAATGGCCAAGACCAGGGAGCTGTGTAAGGACATCAGGGATAAAATTGTAGACCTGCACAAGGCTGGGATGGGCTACAGGACAATAGGCAAGCTGCTTGGTGAGAAGGCAACAACTGTTGGCGCAACTATTAGAAAATGGAAGAAGTTCAAGATGACGGTCAATCACCCTCGGTCTGGGGCTCCATGCAAGATCTCACCTCGTGGGGCATCAATGATCATGAGGAAGGTGAGGGATCAGCCCAGAACTACACGGCAGGACCTGGTCAATAACCTGAAGAGAGCTGGGATCACAGTCTCAAAGAAAACCATTAATAACACACTACGTCGTCATGGACTAAAATCCTGCAGCGCACGCAAGGTTCCCCTGCTCAAGCCAGCGCATGTCCAGGCCCATCTGAAGTTTGCCAATGACCATCTGGATGATCCAGAGGAGGAATGGGAGAAGATCATGTGGTCTGATGAGACAAAAATAGAGCTTTTTGGTCTAAACTCCACTCGCCGTGTTTGGAGGAAGAAGAAGGATGAGTACAACCCCAAGAACACCATCCCAACCGTGAAGCATGGAGGTGGAAACATCATTCTTTGGGGATGCTTTTCTGCAAAGGGGACAGGACGACTGCACCGTATTGAGGGGAGGATGGATGGGGCCTTGTATCGCGAGATCTTGGCCAACAACCTCCTTCCCTCAGTAAGAGCATTGAGGATGGGTCAACCCGAAACACACAGCCAGGGCAACTAAGGAGTGGCTCCGTAAGAAGCATCTCAAGGTCCTGGAGTGGCCTAGCCAGTCTCCAGACCTGAACCCAATAGAACATCTTTGGAGGGAGCTGAAAGTCCGTATTGCCCAGCGACAGCCCCGAAACCTGAAGGATCTGGAGAAGGTCTGTATGGAGGAGTGGGCCAAAATCCCTGCTGCAGTGTGTGCAAAACCTGGTCAAGAACTACAGGAAACGTATGATCTCTGTAATTGCGAACAAAGGTTTCTGTACCAAATATTAATTTCTGCTTTTCTGATGTATCAAATACTTATGTCATGCAATAAAATGCTAATTAATTCATTAAAAATCATACAATATGATTTTCTGGATTTTTTTTTTTAGATTCCGTCTCTCACAGTTGAAGTGTACCTATGATAAAAAATGACAGACCTCTACATGCTTTGTAAGTAGGAAAACCTGCAAAATCGGCAGTGTATCAAATACTTGTTCTCCCCACTGTATATACCTTTCATAATATTTCCCCTGATGTTATTAGCCGACCTCCTCTTTCTCTCTCTATTGTTGCTTCATTCCTTCCTCGCTTTCAACAGTTTAATGAAATAAGTTTTGTTGTCCTTATCTTCATCATTCTAATGACATCCTTGAATAATATAGGACTAGAATGAGATGCAGAAGACCTTCACTTCTCATCACCAAGATTAAATGGTTATGGGTGTGAATAAATAACTGCTATAACCTTCCACTTCACTCGGTCTCTCTTTATTCAAACTTCCCGTGAGTTCAACTGGCTGCTGTGTTTAACATTCAGTCTATTAGCATAAGAAATGCACAAAAAAAATGTCCAGCAAGCTATTCTAGTCTAGCTTTTCGTAGGACTCCACGAGATAGGAAGCATTTTTTAGGAGAGAGGCCAGTGGAGAGCAGATGTGTATTGAGAAAGAGACCGAGGCTATAAGTAAGAAGCTTCTGAATAACCCATCATTCATTAGCTAAATATAAGGCTAATACTGCATTGAATGTATTACCTGAAAGAGGTAGGCTAGGACATCTATATATACAGTTGAAGTCGGAAGTTTACATACACCTTAGCCAAATACATTAAAACTCAGTTTTTCACAATTCCTGACATTTAATCCTGGTAAAAATTCCCTGTCTTAGTTCAGTTAGGATCACCACTGTATTTTAAGAATGTGAAATGTCAGAATAATAGTAGAGAGAATTATTTATTTCAGCTTGTATTTCTTTCATCACATTCCAGTGCGTCAGAAGTTTACATACACTCAATTAGTATTTGGTAGCATTGCCTTTAACTTCTCTAGGATAGGGGGCAGCATTTTCACGTTTGGATGAAAAGCGTGCCCGAGTAAACTGCCTCCTACTCAGTCCCAGATGCTAATATATGCATATTATTAGTAGTATTGGATAGAAAACACTCCGAAGTTTCTAAAACTGTTTGAATCATGTCTGTGACTATAACATAACTTATTTGGCAGGCAAAACCCCGAGGACAAACCGTTCAGATTTTTTTTTTGAGGTCACTCTCTTTTCAATGGGTTTTCATTGGGAATCCAGATTTCTAAGGGACCTTCCTGCAGTTCCTATCGCTTCCACTGGATGTCAACAGTCTTTACAAATTGGTTGAGGTTTTTCCTTTGAGAAATGAAGAAGTAGCCATGTTCAGAATGAGGCTCTAGTGAAGTGTACTGTTTGTTAGAGGCGCGTGACCAGAAAGCATGCTACACATTGTTTTCCTCCGGTATTGAACAAAGATCATGCCGTCTTCAAATGTATCGATTATTTACGTAAAAAAATACCTAAAGTTGTATTACAAAAGTAGTTTGAAATGTTTGGACAAAGCTTACAGGTAACTTTTGAGATATTTTGTAGTCACTTTGTGCAAGTTGGAACCGGTGTTTTTCTGGATCAAATACGCCAAATAATTGGACATTCTGGATATATATCGACGGAATTAATCGAACAAAAGGACCATTTGTGATGTTTATGGGACATATTGGAGTGCCAACAGAAGAAGCTCGTCAAAGGTAAGGCATGAATTATATCTTTATTTCTGCGTTTTGTGTCGCGCCGGGAGGGTTGAAATATGATGGTCTGTGATTGTTCGCTGGGGTGCTATGCTCAGATAATAGCATTGCTTGCTTTCGCCGTAAAGCATTTTTGAAATCTGACACGTTGGCTGGATTCACAACAAGTGTAGCTTTAATTTGGTATATTGAATGTGTGATTTTATGAAAGTTGAATTTTTATAGTCATTTATTTGAATTTGGCGCTCTGCATTTTCACTGGATGTTGGCCAGGTGGGACGCTACCGTCCCACATATCCCAGAGAGGTTAAATTGTTTAACTTGGGTCAAACGTTTCGGGTAGCCTTCCACAAGCTTCCCACAATAAGTTGGGTGAATTTTGGCCAATTCCTCCTGACAGAGCTGATGAACTGAGTCAGGTTTGTAGGCCTCCTTGCTCGCACATGCTTTTTCAGTTCTGCCCACAAATCTTCTATGGAATTGAGGTCTGGACTTTGTGATGGCCACTCCAATACCTTGACTTTGTTGTCCTTAAGCCATTTTGCCACTACTTTGGAAGTATGCTTGGGGTCATTGTCCATTTGGAAGACCGAATTGCCAACAAGTTTTAACTTCCTGACTGATGTCTTGAGATGTTGCTTCAATATATCCACATCATTTTCCATGCTCATGATGCCATCTATTTTGTGAAGTGCACCAGTCCCTCCTGCAGCAAAGTACCCCCACAACATGATGCTGCCACCCCCGTGCTTCACGGTTGTGATGGTGTTCTGCGGCTTGCAAGCCTCCCCCTTTTTCCTCCAAACATAACGATGGTCATTATGGCCAAACAGTTCTATTTTCGTTTCATCAGACCAGAGGACATTTCTCCAAAAAGTATGATCTTTGTCCCCATGTGCAATTGCAAACCGTAGTCTTGCTTTTTTATGGCGGTTTTGGAGCAGTGGCTTCTTCCTTGCTGAGCAACCTTTCAGGTTATGTGGATATAGGACTCGTTTTACTGTGGATATAGATACTTTTGTACCTGTTTCCTCCAGCATCTTCACAAGGTCCTTTGCTGTTGTTCTGGGATTGATTTGCACTTTTCGCACCAAAGTACATTCATCTCTAGGAGACAGAACGCGTCTCCTTCCTGAGCAGTATGACGGCTGCGTGGTCCCATGGTGTTTATACTTGGGTACTATTGTTTGTACAGACGAACGTGGTACCTTCAGGTGTTTGGAAATTGCTCCCAAGGATGAACCAGACTTGTTGAGGTGTACAATTTTTTTTCTGTGGTCTTGGTTGATTTCTTTTGATTTTCCCATGATGTCAAGCAAAGAGGCACTGAGTTTGAAGGTAGGCCTTGAAATACATCCACAGGTACACCTCCAATTGACTCAAATTATGTCAATTAGCCTATTAGAAGCTTCTAAAGCCATGACATCATTTTCTGGAATTTTCCAAGCTGTTTAAAGGCACAGTCAACTTAGTATATGTAAACTTCTGACCCACTGGAATTGTGATACCGTGAATTACAAGTGAAATAATCTGTCTGTAAACAATTATTGGAAAAATGACTTGTGTCATGCACAAAGTAGATGTCCTAACTGACTTGCCAAAACTATAGTTTGTTAACAAGAAATTTGTGGAGTGGTTGAAAAACGAGTTTTAATGAGAGAGTACTCTCGTGCGCACAGATTTAAAACAACAACATTCGAGTGAAAGGCTGTTTCAAAATTCTGCAGCTGCAATTTAAAAAATAATCTTAACAATAAAAAAAGGTGACCCCGGAAGCCAGATGGAGATGTGTAAGTTAGACAGTCTTTATATTAGTGTAGCACAGGCTACACTGCAGCAAATGCAGGCCTACCTGTCACAAGAAAAAAGGTTGCCATTTTGAGATGATACATGCATGGTGAACTGCTCTCCATACTGAGATGGTAGGTCTACATGCATGGTGAACTGCTCTCCATACTGAGATGGTAGGTCTACATGCATGGTGAACTGCTCTCCATACTGAGATGGTAGGTCTACATGCATGGTGAACTGCTCTCCATACTGAGATGGTAGGTCTACATGCATGGTGAACTGCTCTCCATACTGAGATGGTAGGTCTACATGCATGGTGAACTGCTCTCCATACTGAGATGGTAGGTCTACATGCATGGTGAACTGCGCTCCATACTGAGATGGTAGGTCTACATGCATGGTGAACTGCTCTCCATACTGAGATGGTAGGTCTACATGCATGGTGAACTGCTCTCCATACTGAGATGGTAGGTCTACATGCATGGTGAACTGCTCTCCATACTGAGATGGTAGGTCTACATGCATGGTGAACTGCGCTCCATACTGAGATGGTAGGTCTACATGCATGGTGAACTGCTCTCCATACTGAGATGGTAGGTCTACATGCATGGTGAACTACGCTCCATACTGAGATGGGCTGTCTGTCCCCACCTTGAGCATTGATTCATCAGGCAGATAGCAGAGAGAAGCCAGATTTAGACATCACATGGAATTTAACAGTTCCATTTCACATCATGCTGTTCATAGAAATTGCATTATTTTAAAGACAATGTGGGGTGGGTTATTCTTTATACCTCTCATACACAGTTGAGGATATGGGAACGGGAAACTCAGAGAGGAGCAGACAGGGCTCTTCAAATGAGGATGAGGTATGAAGGTAGAGGAAAGAGAGAGAGAGAGAGAGAGAGAGAGAGAGAGAGAGAGAGAGAGAGAGAGAGAGAGAGAGAGAGAGAGAGAGAGAGAGAGAGAGAGAGAGAGAGAGAGAGAGAGAGAGAGAGAGAGAGAGAGAGAGAGAGAGAGAGAGAGAGAGAGAGAGAGAGAGAGAGAGAGAGAGAGAGAGAGAGAGAGAGAGAGAGAGAGAGAGAGAGAGAGAGAGAGAGAGAGAGATGTCAATCTTCCTCCTCATCCCACCACCATGCCTTACGATCATTCCTGATCCTGACTGGTGGAGCAATGCCAACGTAGATGGCTACTTCATCACTGCCAGTATTTCCTGCGGCTGCCACTCGGTGTTGACGTTGAAGGAGAGAGCGGTCAGGACCCTGCTGTTGACTGAGCTCTGTATAAACACTCTACTGACACACTCCATAAAAACGAATGGAACGGAGAGTCAAAGAGGCACACATTATTAAAAAGCTGTGTATAAATGATTACACAAAGGCCCAAATGAATGAATAAATATATAACTAAGGGTGAGAGGTCCGTGGCGAGAGAGAGAGAGAGAGAGAGAGAGCAGTGGATGGCGGGTATTGAGCGGGTGATAAATTCCCTCACTCTCCGGCAGGCTGCCTTTGTCTGCCTGGCTTGTTGCTTTGTAGCCTTATCTGGCCGGCTAGCAAGGTGATTAATTCTGGTCTCAGCGCTGCGCAGTGGAGAGACGCCGTGAGCCAGGCTTACAGTCAGGCTGCCCTGCTTCAAAGGCCGCAAGCTTATCACTGCCAAACACCCAGCCAGCACACACACACACGACATACACACACGTGCACATACACACGCGCACACAGATGTATTGCCCACACATCATAACCTCTTAACCTCTGTGGACCTGTGCATCCAAAAAGAAACCTAAAAAAATCCATATTCTGACACTACACTACACACACTCTCACATACAGCATACTGTATATACATGTATCTAAGGTCTGGTGCAAAAATAAACTCAAGGAGAAAAAACACTCTATAGACTCATTATCAACGATGCTCGTAGTCTACACACTGCCTCAATGATTTATGAGATTTCTTAACGACCCAGTTTCAATAGAGATGAGACAGACACAGGCAGAGCTGGTTCCATGGTGTTGCGCCCATGCCCAGATGAAGCTCTACTAAGGAGATAGCCAGCCTGCCCATGCCCAGATGAAGCTCTACTAAGGAGATAGCCAGCCTGCCCATGCCCAGATGAAGCTCTACTAAGGAGATAGCCAGCCTGCCCAGAGCCAGATGAAGCTCTACTAAGGAGATAGCCAGCCTGCCCAGAGCTAGATGAAGCTCTACTAAGGAGATAGCCAGCCTGCCCAGAGCCAGTTGAAGCTCTACTAAGGAGATAGCCAGCCTGCCCAGAGCCAGATGAAGCTCTACTAAGGAGATAGCCAGCCTGCCCAGAGCCAGATGAAGCTCTACTAAGGAGATAGCCAGCCTGCCCAGAGCCAGATGAAGCTCTACTAAGGAGATAGCCAGCCTGCCCAGAGCCAGTTGAAGCTCTACTAAGGAGATAGCCAGCCTGCCCAGAGCCAGTTGAAGCTCTACTAAGGAGATAGCCAGCCAGCCCAGAGCTAGATGAGGCTCTACTAAGGAGATAGCCAGCCAGCCCAGAGCCAAATTAAGCTCTACTAAGGAGATAGCCAGCCAGCCCAGAGCCAAATGAAGCTCTACTAAGGAGATAGCCAACCAGCCCAGAGCCAGATAAAGCTCTACTAAGGAGATAGCCAGCCTGCCCAGAGCCAGTTGAAGCTCTACTAAGGAGATAGCCAGCCAGCCCAGAGCTAGATGAAGCTCTACTAAGGAGATAGCCAGCCAGCCCAGAGCCAGATGAAGCTCTACTAAGGAGATAGCCAGCCAGTCCAGAGCCAGATGAAGCTCTACTAAGGAGATAGCCAGCCAGCCCAGAGCCAGATGAAGCTCTACTAAGGAGATAGCCAGCCAGCCCAGAGCCAGATAAAGCTCTACTAAGGAGATAGCCAGCCAGCCCAGAGCCAGATGAAGCTCTACTAAGGAGATAGCCAGCCAGCCCAGAGCCAGATGAAGCTCTACTAAGGAGATAGCCAGCCAGCCCAGAGCCAGATGAAGCTCTACTAAGGAGATAGCCAGCCAGCCCAGAGCCAGACAGCCGACCCCTGCCTGCTGCATTCTTCTGCTGCTCCTTTCAAACATAGAGACCCAGGTGGAGCCGGGGAGTACACAGACTTCCTGTCAGCATAAAACCAATGAGTGATGAGTTCCTCCAGCTCCTCCATCCAGCCCTGGCTGGGCCCGGCTCACTCCCCCACAGCAGCTGTGCCGAAAGGCGGGGTGCAGGGGAGTGTACATACACATAGATGTACAGCACACAGAGTAGGGTGCACAGGTATGATGGGTACAGGACTGACTATAAGTCTGCCAGTTACAGCTGGATTTACTACCTACTTTGGGGAAATATGCAAGTCTGTCCTACTGCCTTTGAGCTTGTAACTAGCCTCATATTCACTATTCCATGGGGGGAACATTATGTATGCCTTGTGTTTTTATAGTGTCCCTCTAACTATATTTTACCAGCAGCTCCATTCCTCCAGAGCTGCTGCTGCCCTACTTCATGGTCACACATCAGGAACGTTGCCTATATTTGCACAGTCACAGCACAGCCAGACACCATGGAGAGGAGAGGAGGCCTACAGACAGACAGACAAACAGGCAGACAGAAAGACAGGCAGGCAGGCAGGCAGGCAGACAGACAGACAGACAGACAGGCAGGCAGGCAGGCAGGCAGGCAGACAGACAGACAGACAGACAGACAGACAGACAGACAGACAGACAGACAGACAGACAGACAGACAGACAGACAGAGTTTCTCTAGAGCTTCCACCAGGACAAAGACTTCTTGATGTAGCCGAGCGGCGAGCGCTAATCTTTGGGCGGCCGGCGCGGAGGCGTGAAGGGTCAGGGCGAGGGGAATTAGCTGAGTAATACTGATATGGAGGCATTGTGTCCCGCTGACCACAGCCCGCTGCCGGCTAACCCTGACCCCTAAAAGGAGTCTGGGAGAGAGAGCAGCGAGAGCAGAGAAGTGAGGATCATTTCCTGGCAATGTTCCAGTGAAAAGCAGGCATTATGTCATAGCTACAGACCTAACAGAGTAAAGTCAGTTTATCTCTCTGTCGGTTCAAATGAAGTGTTAAATCCATTCCTGTGAGCTGAAAGCTCGTCTGTCTGCTTCTCTGAGTCTGACCACTAATCCCTATTACTGACTGGTGAACACAGACTTTCTAAGAAGAATTAAAAAGATTATGATTAACTTACAATCCAGTCTATAAATCAGCCTTGTCATCAAACAACTCACATATGCACACGCACAGATGTGTGCTCCAGTGGAGGCTCCTCAGAGGAGGAAGGGGAGGGCCATCCTCCTCACTGAATTTCATAAAAATGTAAATTGTAAAACATTAAAAATATTATACTTTTTACATAAAACTATACTAAACATGTCACCAAATAACTGATTAAAACACACTAATTGAAAAGAAAGTCTACAACAGCCTCAACATCACTCTGTAGGGTAGCACCAGGTAGCCTAGGTTAGAGCGTTGGGCCAGTAACCAAAAGGTTGCTGGATCGAATCCCCAAGCTGACAAGGTAAAATTTCTGTCGTTCTGCCCCTGAGCAAGGCAGTTACCTCACTGTTCCCTGGCCGCCAAAGATGTGGATGTTGATTATGGCAGCCCCCCACACCTCTCTGATTCAGAGGGGTTGGGTTAAATGCAGAACACACATTTCAGATGAATGCATTCAGTTGTACAACTGACTAGGTATCCCCCTTTCCCACTATGGTGTAGCTAGAGGACAGCTAGCTTCTGTCCTCCTCTGGGTACATTGACTTCAATACAAAACCTAGAGGCTCATGGTTCTCACCCCCTTCCATAGACGTACACAGTAATTATGACAACTTCCGGAGGACATCCTCCAACCTATCAGAGCTCTTGCAGCATGAACTGACATGTTGTCCACTCAATCAAAGGATCAGAGAATGAATCTAGTACTGAAAGCATAAGCTACAGCTAGCTAGCACTGCGGTGTATAACATGTGGTGAGTAGCTGACAAAAAAGAGAGAAAGACAAGAGTTTTGAACAAATTAATTTCTTCCAAAATGAAGGAGGAGCAAGAGAGAAATAGAGAGAGAGAGATTTCGTCATTATTTTTCACTTTCAGTTTCACTTAGCTAGCAAATGCAGCTAGCTAGTTTAGCCTACTGAAAAACTCTGCTCCAACAGAGGGATGCTATCTTAGCTAGCTGGCTATGACTATCCAACACAACACTGGAACTCTTCCAAGTTAAGGTAAGTTTTTGGTTTTACAAACGTATTGCCACCGGGGCCTGCCGTTGTAACTGCTTACTGAATGTACACTGTAATGTTACTGTTAACGCGGGTTTACTAACGCGTTAGTTATGTTGGCTATGCTGACTTTGGCTTGGAAAGGTTTTTCGCCTGGTCACATATGTGTTGTGCATTGAAGTCCACAAGCGAAGGGAAGGAATACAGCGTAGCTGTTATGAGAGTGAACTCTGTTTACACGTGATCAGGGGTGTATTCATTCCGCCAATCCTGTAGAAAAAAAGTTTATTAAACGGAACCAAACGGAACAAAACGGGGATAAACATACCTGAATTTGTCCAACAGAAACTCTTGTTTGCAACTGTTGGACTGTTGCAGGCAAGAGTGTTGCAGGCAAGAGTGTTGCAGGCAAGAGTGTGCAAGGCGGTATTGAATGTGTCACTGTCTGTCACTTAAAATTTGTAAACTTTCATTCATAGACTAGGTTGTAGCAACCACATGATGGGTATAGGGACAATTCTAGTATCATGTAGTAAACTAAACCTATCACTGTTACATTGAGCTGGGTGAATGGAATATGAATGACAGTCATCCAATATGCTGTAATAGAAATAAGGCCAAGCTGATAAAAATAAAAATGTCCTCCCTCATCTTAAACGGCTCTGACCGCCACTGGTGTGCGCACACACATAGAAACACACACACTGACACTTCTTCTGTTTAATGAATTAAGAAAGGGATTGTGTTGGATTGCATTAAGGGGGTGGTGGGATGGTAGGCTGTAATGACCACTCCAGCCAGAAGAGGGCAGTGGCCCCAGACCCAGACATCCTCAGTCCCAGAGAGCACAGATCAGATCTCATCTTGTGGTCCTGGGCCAGCAAATTAAAACAATACATCAACATTATGGCTTTTAATCCACATGTTCTCAGTAAACACCTATTGCTTCTTTCCCCACTCTCTTATTCTCTCTGTGGCTCTAGCTCGTCTGTGTTCTGTATTACAATGGACACTAAGTCATTAAGTTACTGCGGCATCTCGTAGGCCGGGTCCATGATAAAGCATATGGCTGCCTGGGGAGGCACACAGATACATATTCTCCTACAACAGTTATCAGGAATGCAGTCAACAGTGAGATTACACACAGAATGATGCTTCATCAAAGCTTTACAGTACAGAGCCGTCAGCCACGATACTGATAGGCAGGCCTCAGTCCCTCAGACACCGACTGTTCCCAGACCTGCTCTATTTCCACATCTATAAAACCATGAACTGCTATCAATCTTCTGGAGCTATAAGCCCTGTTCTGAGATCAGCTTGGCAGGGTAATGTATTTTGATCCAGCTGCTGTGCTACTGTCATCTCCCTCGTCTCCATTAAAGATAGAGGAAGTCAGAGAGAAGGTCGCATCCCTCACCCATGGGGAGTTCCCACGCTCCCTTCTTCCTAGGATGGAGGAGAGGAGAGGAGGATAACAGGAATAAGCTCCTTCCACAGTGGCTGTCTGAGACCAGAGAGCGAGCTGGGACAGCCTGATTAATGACTAGGAAGAGGACTCCCTTTCTCCCCCACATTGGGAGTCCAGGGACACTTCTCTGGAAGTTCTCCTCACACAGTGACAGGGGGAGTGTGTCTGTCAGGGCTCAGATTGCTGGGGTGGGACATTGAGGGTTTATTTCTCTCTTACCATTGTCCATTTGCAATTCCACTAAAGCCTTTCACAATAGACCATTCCTCTAGTCCCCTCCCTACCTCTGGGTACATACTGTACTTGTAATGAGATGCATAACAGAGGCCCTGGCTGAAATGGCGGAAGGAGCGAGCATCAACACAGATAAGAGGGAGCAGCGAGAGAGCACAGGATGCCTCCTCCTCGCCTCCTCTTTGCTATTCAGATGTGTAATTACAAAGGAGAAGATAAGCCTTTTCCTGTGGGTCTCGCTCAGCTAATTATAGAGCCAACCAAGCTTCAAATTGCCATTTAAAACAGCCATACGGAATTAAACAATGCCAGATTCCCTGTGTTATTGCTTTTTCCCCTTACATTGCATAGGAGTAGTCCCCTACTGTGTTGTCCCATCCCCTGCCTGCATGTTATGTAGATGTACCTGATAAAAAACATGTCCCAGCTGCAGAGAGAGAGAGAGAAAGAGAGAGAGAGAGAGAGACAGAGAGAGAGAGAGAGAGAGAGAGAGAGAGAGAGAGAGAGAGAGAGACAGAGAGAGAGAGAGAGAGACAGAGAGAGAGAGAGAGAGAGAGAGAGAGAGAAAGAGAGAAAGAGAGAAAGAGAGAGAGAGAGAGAGAGAGAGAGATAGAGATAGAGAGAGAGAGAGAGAGAGAGAGAGAGAGAGAGAGAGAGAGAGAGAGAGAGAGAGAGAGACAGAGAGAGAGAGAGAGAGAGAGAGAGAGAGAGAGAGAGAGAGAGAGAGAGAGAGAGAGAGAGAGAGAGAGAGAGAGAGAGAGAGGGGGGGGGGGGGTATAAGAGACAACATATTGTCTGAGCGGAGATATTCAACAGGAAAAGGTTACGTTACTGAGGGCCTGCTAGATAGGTGTTAACTACTTCATCAGACATCATCAGACTAGATATGTCTCTGCCAGAACCCAACTGTTTGAACGCCTGCAAACGCACACACTTACGTACATCCGGCATTCATAGGCTACAAACAAGCACATAGAGTACAGTACGTGTGATCACAAATCTAGTTTCCCAAGACTCCCCCCACAACCACACAACCCCTAACCTCCCACAGCCCATCGATAGAGAAGCGTTCTTCCTGGGAGGCAGGACAGGAAAGACCCAGATTCCCTGGGAAAACAGAGTGTGTCGGAGAGAGAGAGAGAGAGAGAGAGAGACAGAGAGAGAGACAGAGAGAGAGAGACAGAGAGAGAGACTTGCTTTGGCAATGTTAACACATGTTTCCCATGCCAATAAAGCCCTTTGAATTGAATTGAGAGACAGAGAGAGAGACAGAGAGAGAGAGAGCGAGAGAGCGAGAGAGAGAGAGAGAGAGAGAGAGAGACAGAGAGAGAGACAGAGAGAGAGAGAGAGAAAGAGAGGGAGAGGGAGATGGAGAGGGAGAGGGAGAGAGAGAGAGAGAGAGAGAGAGAGAGAGAGAGAGAGAGAGAGAGAGAGAGAGAGAGAGAAAAAAAGCAAAAAACACACACATTTCTTCACACAGGGTCGTGGGGTGAGACAGGGATGCAGCTTAAGCCCCACCCTCTTCAACATATATATCAACGAATTGGCGCGGGCACTAGAACAGTCTGCAGCACCCGGTCTCACCCTACTAGAATCCGAAGTCAAATGTCTACTGTTTGCTGATGATCTGGTGCTTCTGTCACCAACCAAGGAGGGCCTACAGCAGCACCTAGATCTTCTGCACAGATTCTGTCAGACCTGGGCCCTGACAGTAAATCTCAGTAAGACCAAAATAATGGTGTTCCAAAAAAGGTCCAGTCACCAGGACCACAAATTCCATCTAGACACCGTTGCCCTAGAGCACACAAAAAACTATACATACCTCGGCCTAAACATCAGCACCACAGGTAACTTCCACAAAGCTGTGAACGATCTGAGAGACAAGGCAAGAAGGGCCTTCTATGCCATCAAAAGGAACATAAATTTCAACATACCAATTAGGATCTGGCTAAAAATACTTGAATCAGTCATAGAGCCCATTGCCCTTTATGGTTGTGAGGTCTGGGGTCCGCTCACCAACCAAGATTTCACAAAATGGGACAAACACCAAATTGAGACTCTGCATGCAGAATTCTGCAAAAATATCCTCCGTGTACAACGTAGAACACCAAATAATGCATGCAGAGTAGAATTAGGCCGATACCCACTAATTATCAAAATCCAGAAAAGAGCCGTTAAATTCTACAACCACCTAAAAGGAAGCGATTCCCAAACCTTCCATAACAAAGCCATCACCTACAGAGAGATGAACCTGGAGAAGAGTCCCCTAAGCAAGCTGGTCCTAGGGCTCTGTTCACAAACACAAACACACCCCACAGAGCCCCAGGACAACAGCACAATTAGACCCAACCAAATCATGAGAAAACAAAAAGATAATTACTTGACACATTGGAAAGAATTAACAAAAAAACAGAGCAAACTAGAATGCTATTTGGCCCTAAACAGAGAGTACACAGTGGCAGAATACCTGACCACTGTGACTGACCCAAACTTAAGGAAAGCTTTGACTATGTACAGACTCAGTGAGCATAGCCTTGCTATTGAGAAAGGCCGCCGTAGGCAGACATGGCTCTCAAGAGAAGACAGGCTATGTGCACACTGCCCACAAAATGAGGTGGAAACTGAGCTGCACTTCCTAACCTCCTGCCCAATGTATGACCATATTAGAGAGACATATTTCCCTCAGATTACACAGATCCACAAAGAATTCGAAAACAAATCCAATTTTGATAAACTCCCATATCTACTGGGAGAAATTCCACAGTGTGCCATCACAGCAGCAAGATTTGTGACCTGTTGCCACAAGAAAAGGGCAACCAGTGAAGAACAAACACCACTGTAAATACAACCCATATTTATGTTTATTTATTTTAACTTGTGTGCTTTAACCATTTGTACATTGTTACAACACTGCATATATATAATATGACATTTGTAATGTCTTTATTGTTTTGAAACTTCTGTATGTGTAATGTTTACTGTTCATTTTTATTGTTTATTTGACTTTTGTATATTACCTACCTCACTTGCTTTGGCAATGTTAACACATGTTTCCCATGCCAATAAAGCCCCTTGAATTGAATTGAATTGAATTGAGAGAGAGAGAGAGAGAGAGAGAGAGAGAGAGAGAGAGAGAGAGAGAGAGAGAGATAATAGTAGAAGAAGGGAAGGTTGTAATTTTGTGGTCTGTGGTGGAATGTTCTCCTCTCTGACATAGAAGGGACTGCCAACAAATCTGAGCACGCACGCACGCACGCACACACACACACACACATACACACACACACACACACACACACAAACATACAAAAGAAACCGCCCTTAAACATTCCCAAGGAACATTCCACATTAACCATAACATATTATCTCACTTAACATCCTGTCATATATACCTGCAGAAATACTATGGGCATCCTACAGCAGGCTTTACCATCAAAGCAGTGGAACAGTAAGGAAAGCTAGAGGAACCAATAGTGTAACCTGAGAAACCACTAACGATGCAGGGCATTCATTTACAAGTCTTAAAGAGACATTATATTAGCTCTATTACAGCCCACTGGGGCTTGACTCTGTGAAATCATCGACCATTGGCTTTACTGCATACAGTATCTATCTACAGTGTGTGTGTGTGTGTGTGTGTGTGTGTGTGTGTGTGTGTGTGTGTGTGTGTGTGTGTGTGTGTGTGTGTGTGTGTGTGTGTGTGTGTGTGTGTGTGATCTCTGACAGCTCTCCCACGGGTAGTTGCAGCCCGTAACTCATGTGGCAATTAATTTACAAAGTACAAACGATACGGTTCGACAGAGGCCTAATCAATCCATCAATCTCATCAATGTAATCGCTGCTGTTACACGATCCTGGTCCGGACAGTCCATACTGTAACTGAAACCACCAGAACCCTCCTCTTCCAGCACAAACACTGCTTCTATACCACATCCTTCTCTTTCTATCTATCTCCTTACTTCTTCGTGTTCTCCCCATCTCTCCCTCACTCCCTCACTCTTCTCTCCCTCACTCCCTCACTCTTCTCTCCCTCACTCCCTCACTCTTCTCTCCCTTGCTCCCTGGCTCCCACAGGCCTCATAGACCTAATTACCTAGGGTCTTCTGGACAAGAGGTATTAATGATCATGTTTCTAGTCTTGGCCACTTGCCATTCCAGGGCTGTGACCTCAGAGGGTTACCCTATCTTCCTTTCACTGCAGTGTCACAATGACCTACACCCAAACCTAGCCGGGATTGTGTGTGAAAGTGGGTGAGTGTGTATGTGAATGTGTGTGTGTGGACGGAGGGGTGGGAGTGTGTGGGCTAAGTGTAATATTTGAGGGCTGTGTCAGTCAGCTGACAGGCATTCAGGCGTTCCTGTGGTGACGGTGCCATACGCAGGTTGTAAATGAATATGGATGGTTGTATATGATTGTAAACGGTGCCTGTCGACTCCGTCTCCCTGCGGCTACAGACTAGAACCTACTCTACATCCATCTTGGAGAAACGGACGTTTGGGACTGAGTGTGAACAGAGTGTAAAGGAGAGGAGAGAGTCCTTCATTTGTCATCTCTCTGCCCCTGCTCTTCCATGCCTTAATCTTTCTCACATGTGGGATAAGGGCTTGTGACAGACAAGAAGGTATGAATGATTAGCAAAGCGTAAGATTGTCCAACCTACTACACAGACATAAACTGACTATATCAAACATTAGGAACACCCCCCGCCCCCTTTTCATGCCTCAATTCGTTGGGCAAGATGTCGAAAGCTTTCCACAGAGATGCTGACCCATGTTGACTCCAATGTTTCCCACGGTTGTGTCAAGTTGGCTGGGTGTCTTTTGGGTGGTGGACCATCCTTGATACACACGGGAAACTGTTGAGCATGAAAAACCCAGTAGCGTTGAAGTTCTTGACACAAACCGGTGCGCCTGGCACCTACTACCATACCCCATTCAAAGGCACTTCCATATTTTGTCTTGCCCATTCACCCTCTGAATGGCACACATGCACAATCCATGTCTCAATTGTCTCAAGGCTTAAAAATCTGGATTTAACAAGTGCCATCAGTAAGGGATCACAGCTTTCACCTGGATTCACCTGGTCAGTCTGTCATGAAAATAGTTGTTCATGTTTTGTATAGTCAGTGTGTGGTTCTGACGAGGATGAGGTCATGTAAAGACACACATCTCAAGGCCCTATAGACACAGAGCACTAAGCCCGGCCATATATTGTAACAGGCTATAGGATAACAGCACAGGGGGATGCTGATAGTGGAGGGCCAGGCAGAGAGAGGGGCCCAATCCCCTGGGTGGGTGGGCTAGCTATCTACTGATGGATTGATTATGTCATCGGCACAGCCCAGACTCAGGGGTCAGAGGTCAGAGGCTCATTGTCAACCTGTCACTGTTCTGGAGGAAAGGAACAGGACAGGGCTGGTTACTGTGGGTTACTTTCGGTAACATGAGACACTCAGTACTAACTCTCTCTCCCTCCTTCCACAATTGTAATAAAGACTAGATATCAGGGGTAGATTCAGAGTGCACTGCAATCCACCACTGTCATCACAATGAGGAAAGGAGTAGAGAGGTGAGAGAGGTGAGGACACGACCAACATGGGGATTTTAATGGATGCTACTTTTCTCATCTGTGGCCTATTCTGAGAAACTGCTGCTCTGCTTAGAGGAGGAAGAGGGGTGAGAGGACTGAGGGGGTTGAGGGGGGTTAAAGTGGGAGGGTGTTGGTATAGTACAGTAGAGCAGCAGTGAGAGATGAAAGCATTATGGGGTAAACTGGGGATCACACACAGGGGAAGTGGCACTTCTTTGGTACACAGAGCAAACACACAACCCTGTTAGTAAACACAGCCTGCCTGGGTACACCACCGACAGCAGGCAGGGAGAGGCAAACACACACGCAGACAAACCCTCACCCTGCCTGGCAACATAATGGTCCCCACGCATCCAGACAGCAGCCCAGCCTTTCCCTGTCACCTCACCTACTCTGGCCAGGATGGATATCCCCTGTTAGCCTGGCAGATGCCAACCCACTGCTGCCAACAGACACCACAGCAGCAGGCAGCAGGCTACCCTGGGCACTGGACAGGGCAGGGGGGATGAGTGTGTGAGGGCATACAGAAGGGGGGCTTGGAGGGAGAGGAGAGGGCAGGCTGGGGCTCCAGATGGACCCTAATAGTTGTCTCTTTTGATGTCAACCTCATTCCATCCTAGACACACACACACACACACACACACACACACACACACACACACACACACACACACACACACACACACACACACACACACACACACACACACACACACACACACACACACACACACACACAAACCTCATGACCGCTAATCTTCTCACGGAGCTGGGCAGTGATATACACAACATACAGCTAACCATTATCCTCTTCCATCTCGCCATTTCATTCCTTAAGCCACCTCTCTTCAGAAAACAGACCTACCCCATATCTACCCCGAGCCCATTTCAGCAGATTAACTCAGCATACATAAATATTGAACTTCTCTCCCCACTCTCCTCCTACCCGCGGGCTGGCTGCCTGGGCCTACGTGGGTGTGCCAGGTGTGGGTCTCCACCATGCCAATGTATTACAACCTCTGTTTTCTGAGAGCTGGTCACAAGACAAGAGGGGGGGGGGGGGGGGGGTTGTTGTCCAAATCTGGCCATACACTGGCTTTGAGTCGTCTTGGGCAGCTAAAGGAGGTTGGAAAAGAGTTAGGAGGAGGAAGGGACACTATTGCCCAAACCCTCACTCCTCTTTGTGTCCCTAGGGTCATGTGACCGGCCTGGTATTTCCTCTGTGAATGGAGCTGCCAAATATTGGAAACCAGCAGCTTTACAGCCCTACACAGTCACAGCAGAGCTGTCCATTGAACTTTTTATTATTTATTAGGCCTGAATCAATGTGTTTGGTAAACTGAATTATCAACATGTGACTCATTTGATCCCACCCAATCTGGTTTAAACCCACCACAGAACTGGTCTGTGTGTGTGTGTGTGTGTGTGTGTGTGTGTGTGTGTGTGTGTGTGTGTGTGTGTGTTGCACAACAGCGACCATAGTGACAGCTCCACACCAGTGCTGTGAATAGATGAGTCACCAGTCCAGTTATTGTGTTGATTTCTGCTGAGTGCTCGGTTTGTCTCCTGCTTTTTTAAGAGGCCATTATAAGCAGGTTTATTACCCACAGTCCTCTAGTGCATCGCCCATAACTGAGCTCCGCCACTCTCCACCGACCCGGAGGGAGGGGAGGCCACAGAGGCACGGCTACGAGAAGTGTCTTAAATGACACCATACCCCTTATATTGTGCACTAATTTTGACCCGGACTATAAGCCTCTAGTTAAAAGTAGTGCACTATATAGCGCCCTGGTCAGAAGTAGTACACTATATAGTGGTAGGGTGCCATTTGGGAAGCATCACTGACTCACCTGTTTGAAGAGCAGTGAAGTACCCCCTGTACACATCACATTTCAACAGGCTGTGTTGAGCAGGGTGATAATCATAGTAAAAACAGCGATCGGACGACTCCACAGCAATATTTCGGTATGAAGGGAAAGCCATGTCAAAGCCTTTCATAATGTCCTATGAACGTTCAGCCCAGACGGCTGTTAAAGGACAAGTCCAGAGGAATAGAGCAGGCTGAGGGGGACAGAGAGGGGAGAGCCAAGTGAAAGGCTGTCATTATTTAAACTGATAGACTCCTCAGGCTCTGTCGCTCCCTCCACCTTTAGGGCACCAAAGTGGCGTCTCTGTCCTACCCGCGCTACCCACTGACGGAGCACTGTCCTGGGGCATAGCTGGTGTCACGAGGACCCCCTGCCCTGGGGCACCGGGCTGAGAACACGACCACCAGACCAAAGTTGTGCCCTTGTGATGGAAGTGGCGTCCGAGGGCAACTGTGCGGTCACATGGTTCAGATATGGCCTGGAACTTGTTGTGTTCCCTGCTGACAGACAAGCCCGTGACCCACTTTAAATGGTGCCGTCAGTCCATGTAAAATCACACTGGTCTGCTAGCCACTATCCAGCGCAAGGCACGGCAAGGTACCTCTACAGGCCTGGGCCTCTCTCCTGTCACAATACAACCTCCCATCTCACTGTGGATGGAGAGAGAACAGTACCTCCCACCTCACTGTGGATGGAGAGAGAACAGTACCTCCCACCTCACTGTGGATGGAGAGAGAACAGTACCTCCCACCTCACTGTGGATGGAAAGAGAACAGTACCTCCCACCTCACTGTGGATGGAGAGAGAACAGTACCTCCCATCTCACTGTGGATGGAGAGAGAACAGTACCTCCCACCTCACTGTGGATGGAGAGAGAACAGTACCTCCCACCTCACTGTGGCTGGAGAGAGAACAGTACCTCCCATCTCACTGTGGATGGAGAGAGAACAGTACCTCCCACCTCACTGTGGATGGAAAGAGAACAGTACCTCCCACCTCACTGTGGATGGAGAGAGAACAGTACCTCCCACCTCACTGTGGATGGAGAGAGAACAGTACCTCCCACCTCACTGTGGATGGAAAGAGAACAGTACCTCCCACCTCACTGTGGATGGAGAGAGAACAGTACCTCCCATCTCACTGTGGATGGAGAGAGAACAGTACCTCCCACCTCACTGTGGATGGAGAGAGAACAGTACCTCCCACCTCACTGTGGATGGAAAGAGAACAGTACCTCCCACCTCACTGTGGATGGAAAGAGAACAGTACCTCCCACCTCACTGTGGCTGGAGAGAGAACAGTACCTCCCATCTCACTGTGGATGGAGAGAGAACAGTACCCCCCACCTCACTGTGGATGGAGAGAGAACAGTACCTCCCACCTCACTGTGGATGGAGAGAGAACAGTACCTCCCACCTCACTGTGGATGGAGAGAGAACAGTACCTCCCACCTCACTGTGGATGGAGAGAGAACAGTACCTCCCACCTCACTGTGGATGGAGAGAGAAAAGTACCTCCCACCTCACTGTGGATGGAGAGAGAACAGTACCTCCCACCTCACTGTGGATGGAGAGAGAACAGTACCTCCCACCTCACTGTGGATGGAGAGAGAACAGTACCTCCCACCTCACTGTGGATGGAGAGAGAACAGTACCTCCCACCTCACTGTGGATGGAGAGAGAACAGTACCTCCCACCTCACTGTGGATGGAAAGAGAACAGTACCTCCCATCTCACTGTGGATGGAGAGAGAACAGTACCTCCCACCTCACTGTGGATGGAGAGAGAACAGTACCTCCCATCTCACTGTGGATGGAAAGAGAACAGTACCTCCCGCCTCACTGTGGATGGAGAGAGAACAGTACCTCCCACCTCACTGTGGATGGAGAGAGAACAGTACCTCCCACCTCACTGTGGATGGAGAGACAACAGTACCTCCCACCTCACTGTGGATGGAGAGAGAACAGTACCTCCCATCTCACTGTGGATGGAGAGAGAAAAGTACCTCCCACCTCACTGTGGATGGAGAGAGAACAGTACCTCCCACCTCACTGTGGATGGAGAGAGAACAGTACCTCCCACCTCACTGTGGATGGAGAGAGAACAGTACCTCCCACCTCACTGTGGATGGAAAGAGAACAGTACCTCCCACCTCACTGTGGATGGAGAGAGAACAGTACCTCCCACCTCACTGTGGCTGGAGAGAGAACAGTACCTCCCATCTCACTGTGGATGGAGAGAGAACAGTACCTCCCACCTCACTGTGGATGGAAAGAGAACAGTACCTCCCAACTCACTGTGGATGGAGAGAGAACAGTACCTCCCACCTCACTGTGGATGGAGAGAGAACAGTACCTCCCACCTCACTGTGGATGGAGAGAGAACAGTACCTCCCACCTCACTGTGGATGGAGAGAGAAAAGTACCTCCCACCTCACTGTGGATGGAGAGAGAACAGTACCTCCCACCTCACTGTGGATGGAGAGAGAACAGTACCTCCCATCTCACTGTGGATGGAGAGAGAACAGTACCTCCCACCTCACTGTGGATGGAAAGAGAACAGTACCTCCCGCCTCACTGTGGATGGAGAGAGAACAGTACCTCCCACCTCACTGTGGATGGAGAGAGAACAGTACCTCCCACCTCACTGTGGATGGAAAGAGAACAGTACCTCCCATCTCACTGTGGATGGAGAGAGAACAGTACCTCCCATCTCACTGTGGATGGAGAGAGAACAGTACCTCCCACCTCACTGTGGATGGAAAGAGAACAGTACCTCCCGCCTCACTGTGGATGGAGAGAGAACAGTACCTCCCACCTCACTGTGGATGGAGAGAGAACAGTACCTCCCACCTCACTGTGGATGGAGAGAGAACAGTACCTCCCACCTCACTGTGGATGGAGAGAGAACAGTACCTCCCATCTCACTGTGGATGGAGAGAGAAAAGTACCTCCCACCTCACTGTGGATGGAGAGAGAACAGTACCTCCCACCTCACTGTGGATGGAGAGAGAACAGTACCTCCCACCTCACTGTGGATGGAGAGAGAAAAGTACCTCCCACCTCACTGTGGATGGAGAGAGAACAGTACCTCCCACCTCACTGTGGATGGAGAGAGAACAGTACCTCCCACCTCACTGTGGATGGAGAGAGAACAGTACCTCCCACCTCACTGTGGATGGAGAGAGAACAGTACCTCCCACCTCACTGTGGATGGAGAGAGAACAGTACCTCCCACCTCACTGTGGATGGAGAGAGAACAGTACCTCCCACCTCACTGTGGATGGAAAGAGAACAGTACCTCCCATCTCACTGTGGATGGAGAGAGAACAGTACCTCCCACCTCACTGTGGATGGAGAGAGAACAGTACCTCCCATCTCACTGTGGATGGAGAGAGAACAGTACCTCCCACCTCACTGTGGATGGAAAGAGAACAGTACCTCCCGCCTCACTGTGGATGGAGAGAGAACAGTACCTCCCACCTCACTGTGGATGGAGAGAGAACAGTACCTCCCACCTCACTGTGGATGGAGAGACAACAGTACCTCCCACCTCACTGTGGATGGAGAGAGAACAGTACCTCCCATCTCACTGTGGATGGAGAGAGAAAAGTACCTCCCACCTCACTGTGGATGGAGAGAGAACAGTACCTCCCACCTCACTGTGGATGGAGAGAGAACAGTACCTCCCACCTCACTGTGGATGGAGAGAGAACAGTACCTCCCACCTCACTGTGGATGGAAAGAGAACAGTACCTCCCACCTCACTGTGGATGGAGAGAGAACAGTACCTCCCACCTCACTGTGGCTGGAGAGAGAACAGTACCTCCCATCTCACTGTGGATGGAGAGAGAACAGTACCTCCCACCTCACTGTGGATGGAAAGAGAACAGTACCTCCCACCTCACTGTGGATGGAGAGAGAACAGTACCTCCCACCTCACTGTGGATGGAGAGAGAACAGTACCTCCCACCTCACTGTGGATGGAGAGAGAACAGTACCTCCCACCTCACTGTGGATGGAGAGAGAAAAGTACCTCCCACCTCACTGTGGATGGAGAGAGAACAGTACCTCCCACCTCACTGTGGATGGAGAGAGAACAGTACCTCCCATCTCACTGTGGATGGAGAGAGAACAGTACCTCCCACCTCACTGTGGATGGAAAGAGAACAGTACCTCCCGCCTCACTGTGGATGGAGAGAGAACAGTACCTCCCATCTCACTGTGGATGGAGAGAGAACAGTACCTCCCACCTCACTGTGGATGGAAAGAGAACAGTACCTCCCATCTCACTGTGGATGGAGAGAGAACAGTACCTCCCATCTCACTGTGGATGGAGAGAGAACAGTACCTCCCACCTCACTGTGGATGGAAAGAGAACAGTACCTCCCGCCTCACTGTGGATGGAGAGAGAACAGTACCTCCCACCTCACTGTGGATGGAGAGAGAACAGTACCTCCCACCTCACTGTGGATGGAGAGAGAACAGTACCTCCCACCTCACTGTGGATGGAGAGAGAACAGTACCTCCCATCTCACTGTGGATGGAGAGAGAAAAGTACCTCCCACCTCACTGTGGATGGAGAGAGAACAGTACCTCCCACCTCACTGTGGATGGAGAGAGAAAAGTACCTCCCACCTCACTGTGGATGGAGAGAGAACAGTACCTCCCACCTCACTGTGGATGGAGAGAGAAAAGTACCTCCCACCTCACTGTGGATGGAGAGAGAACAGTACCTCCCACCTCACTGTGGATGGAGAGAGAACAGTACCTCCCATCTCACTGTGGATGGAGAGAGAACAGTACCTCCCACCTCACTGTGGATGGAAAGAGAACAGTACCTCCCGCCTCACTGTGGATGGAGAGAGAACAGTACCTCCCACCTCACTGTGGATGGAGAGAGAACAGTACCTCCCACCTCACTGTGGATGGAGAGAGAACAGTACCTCCCACCTCACTGTGGATGGAGAGAGAACAGTACCTAGGGAAAGCTACTGGGGCTCAAAAAGACAGACTTCCAACTTCGGCTCAGCAGCAACCAGACACCTAAAGCTGGTGACTAAATGGTCTATACCCTGGACAGATCTCTGCAGCAGCACCTCTCCTCTCTGATGGCTGCCTGGTTAATAACAGTAGTACGATTGTTCAAAGTCGCATGGCTTATCTCCACTGTGAAGTTGGACTTTCTTACAGGGTCTCTTTCCACCTGCCTTGGCTGAGCTGTGGCTGAGCTGTGGCAGCAGCGGCGGTAAGCAGCAGTAAGCTGGATGGAATGTGCACTGGGTAGGCTGAGTCTCTGTCTCCTCCTCTCTCCGGGTGGACTCTGTCATTACGGGTCTTTTGATCTCACCGGGCATGGCAGCGCCAGCAGGAGGGCGCCCAGCACAGCCAGGCAGTGGTGTAGTGGTGCCAGGAGACACCCCTGATCCAGCTCTGAGAGAACTAATCCTCCCTCCTTCCTACACTCCTGCCCTCCTCCACTCCTGCCCTCCTCCACTCCTGCCCTCCTCCACTCCTGCCCTCCTCCACTCCTACACTCCTGCCCTCCTGCACTCCTGCCCTCCTCCACTCCTACACTCCTGCCCTCCTCCACTCCGGCGCTCCTCCACTTCGGCGCTCCTCCACTCCTCCACTCCTCCACTCCTGCCCTCCTCCACTCCTGCCCTCTTCCACTCCTGCCCTCCTCCACTCCTACACTCCTGCCCTCCTCCACTCCGGCGCTCCTCCACTCCTACGCTCCTCCACTCCTACACTCCTGCCCTCCTACACTCCTGCCCTCCTCCACTCTTACACTCCTGCCCTCCTCGACTCCTACACTCCTGCCCTCCTCCACTCCTGCCCTCCTCCACTCCTACACTCCTGCCCTCCTGCACTCCTGCCCTCCTCCACTCCTACACTCCTGCCCTCCTACACTCCTGCCCTCCTACACTCCTGCCCTCCTACACTCCTACACTCCTGCCCTCCTACACTCCTGCCCTCCTCCACTCCGGCGCTCCTCCACTCCTACACTCCTGCCCTCCTGCCCTCCTCCACTCTCCACTATTCCAGTCCTTCCCTCCAATCTCCTCCTCACATCTCCTCCACTCTGGAAGGAGAAGCTTCATTTCGAAAAGTTCCAAGCGGTCAAAACCATTGGTTTTCGAGACAGGGGTTTCACCAAGGCTGTGTTGCGTTTATTGGGAATGTAGTATCTATTTTTCTAAGATGTATTACAAGCTCAAAACATTTTTCAACAAAAATGACAATTATGATAATAACGTTTCCATTTCCATGACAATTAATTGTTACACAAAATTCCATAATCGTCACAGCCCTAGGGCACATACCACCCACAGTGAGCCCAGGGCAGAACTGGTTATACCAGGCAGAGCAGAGTCCAGGGCTGGTCCCTCAGGGCAGATCTAGCTGTCCAGACCTGGTTTGTCTCCCATCACAGCTGTGACAGGTTCCAGCCAGAGGAGACAGGAAGTGGAGTGGGGCAGGAGGGACGATGTCACAGAGCCAGGCTAAGGATCACAGAGCAGAGGAAACTGTGATGTCATGACGAGGTGTGATCCCAGTCACAATGGCACCACATGGTAGGCTGTGGAAACGAAACACTGTGTGCCCTGACAGACTAAATGAGTCAACTCTAGAATTGGGAACAATGTTGGCATTCTCACATAAGAGATATCAAAGTCTAGTTTAAGATACTGACAATTACACTCAATGAAAGCTTCACTGAAGATTAATTGGTTACTGTTGCATGGTGGCTAGAAAATGAGTAGAGGCCACAAACAGAAACTTACAGTACAGAATATCTCTAGAAGAAAAATACAGTGATACACACACAGCCAGAGATACCCTGAGGCTCTACAGTACTATTAACAAGATCCTCAGAGAATTGATGGAGAGAGAAAAAAACAGAATGATCAAGGCATCGCTGAAATACAACCGGGCCCAATTAGCAAATGAAAGATTGCAATTAGAAGCTAGCTGTCTGTCCTAGCCAGCTGCCAACATATGGAGCAAAGGTGTGTGAGGGGAGGAAGGAGGAGAGGGAGGGAGGGGGACCACCCAACGGCACAACGTTCCAAAAACACTTGCAACAATTAACAGAGAAATGATGGGGCTAAAAGGCAACTCTGATGGAATAATGTTACATTACTAATGGAGATGGGCTTTAGGCCCGGTACAGGAAACCAGGGAACGACTGAGAGTCTTTGTTCTTCTTCTCTCCAAGGAGAGACAGAGAGACAGAGAGAGAGAGAGAGAGAGAGAGAGAGAGAGAGAGAGAGAGAGAGAGAGAGAGAGAGAGAGAGAGAGAGAGAGAGAGAGAGAGAGAGAGAGAGAGAGAGAGAGAGAGAGAGAGAGAGAGAGAGAGAGAGAGAGAGAAAAAGAGAGCGAGAGAGGGAGAGAGAGGAGGAAGAGTTGTGTTAACAACCTGAATGCTAGCAGAGTTTACAGCTCATTAGAACAGGATGTGAAGGAGCTTGGACATCCTGGCAGTCCCTCTTAATGAACAGCAGTTTGAACCCCAGTTCACACACAGGCCTATTTCATATTCACCTCAGGGCAGGCAACACACACACAGATGCTCGTTGGCAGGCACGTACACACACACACACACACACACACACACACACACACACACACACACACACACACACACACACACACACACACACACACACACACACACACACACACACACACACACTTGCAGGCATCCACAAAACCGACACATAGACAACACAAAGCCAAGCGCAAAACAGATCAAGAATGACCTGTGACCTGTAATAGCCATCTGCTCTTAAAACAAGAGTCTTATTATAGCGTTATGACATCATGAGACAGGCTCACGGAGAGTTATCTGGGGTATAAAAGGGAGATTACCATTGAGATGACTACATAGGAGATACATGGTGCAGATGATGGTACAGATAATGGTGCAGATTACGGTACAGATTATGGTACAGATTACGGTACAGATGATGGTGCATATTGTCACGACTTCCGCCGAAGTCGGTCCCTCTCCTTGTTCGGGCGGCGTTCGGCAGTCGACGTCACCGGACTTCTAGCCATCGCCGATCCACCTTTCATTTTCCATTTGTTTTCTTTTGTCTTGTCTTCTCACACACCTGGTTTCAATTCCATCACTATATGTTGTGTATTTAACCCTCTGTTCCCCACACGTCCTTGTCCGGAATTGTTTATTTGTAGTGCTTGTGCACATTATGCTGGTGTGTAACGGGTTTTGTTTACCCATTGATTTATTGTTCTGTTTACGGTGGTTTTGTTTATTAAACTGCGCCGTTGTAAATCCGTTTTTTGCTCTCCTGTGCCTGACTTCTCTGCCGCCAGTACGCACCCCCCACAGAATTCCGGACCAAACTTATGTAGTCAGCAGGAGCAGGTACCCCGGGTATAGGGGTGGAGGAGCGCGTCCGGGAGCACGCAGCAATGTTCCACCGTCTTGGCACCGCCATGGACCGCGTTGTCCAGACAATGGACCGCTGGGAGAGACAGGGAGTTCTCCCAGCGCCTCCACCAGCACCACCGGGGTCTCCACTACGCGCCCCTCCTTCTCCTGGAGCCAGTGGGATTCGTCTCTCCCTTCCCCAGGAATACGATGGGACGGCTGCGAACTGCCAGGGGTTCCTGTTGCAGCTGGACTTATACCTGGCAACCGTCCACCCGGCTCCTTCGGGCTGTGAGAGGGTGTCCGCCCTCGTCTCGTGCCTCACCGGGAAAGCCCTGGAGTGGGCCAACGCCGTGTGGAGAGAGGGAGATGCGGCGTTGGACCAGTTTGAGGAGTTCACCCGCCGATTCCGGACAGTCTTCGACCACCCGCCCGAGGGTAGAGCGACCTCTTCCATCTGAGGCAGGGGACGAGGAGCGCCCAGGAGTTTGCCCTGGAGTTTCGGATCCTGGCTGCCGGCGCGGGATGGAACGACAGGGCCCTGATCGACCATTATCGCTGCAGTCTGTGCGAGGACGTCCGTCGGGAGTTGGCCTGCAGAGACACCACCCATAACCTGCTGGCTTCCGATCGGGGTCTGTTGGTTCCATCCCCCCACACCCCCTCTCCGATACCAAAGGAGCTGGGAGGGGCGGTGCGCAGGGAGACAAGAGGGGGTTCCAGCTCTTGCACCATCTGTGGCCGCAGAGGTCACACTGCCGGTCGGTGCCGGGTTGGTTCCTCTGGGTATCGAGGCAGCAGGCAGGGCGCTAAAGAGTCACCCCAGGTGAGCCGGCACCATTCTCACCCAGAGCCCTCTGTTGCTCATATGTTTGTGTATGTCACTTTTCCTGAGTTGTCCCCGCATTCCCAGCATAAGGCGCTCGTCGATTCAGGCGCGGCTGGGAATTTTATAGGTAGATCGTTCGCCCAAAGTTTAGGGATCCCCATTGTTCCCGTGGCTGTGCCCTTCCCCGTTCACACCTTAGATAGTCAACCATTAGGGTCAGGGTTGATTAGGGAGGCCACCGCTCCTCTGGGCATGGTGATGCAGGGGGGTCACAAGGAGAGAATTAGTCTCTTCCTTATTGACTCTCCTGCGTTTCCCGTGATGCTAGGCCTACCCTGGTTAGCGTGTCATGACCCCACTGTTTCTTGGCCACAGAGGGCTCTCACGGGGTGGTCACAGGATTGCTCGGGGAGGTGTTTAGGGGTTTCCGTTTGTGCTACTACAGTGGAAAATCCAGACCAGGTCTCCACCGTGCGCATTCCCCCTGAATATGTCGATTTGGCTCTCGCCTTCTCCAAAAAGAAGGCGACTCAATTACCACCCCATCGACGGGGCGATTGTGCGATAAATCTCCTGGTAGACGCTGCACTTCCCAGGAGTCACGTGTATCCCCTCTCACAGGCGGAGACGGAGGCTATGGAAACATATGTCTCCGAATCCCTGCGTCAGCGGTACATTCGGTCATCCACTTCACCCGCCTCCTCGAGTTTATTTTTTGTGAAGAAGAAGGAGGGAGGTCTGCGCCGTTTATTGACTATCGGGGTCTGAACCAGATCACGGTGAGGTATAGTTACCCGCTACCGCTCATAGCCACAGCGATTGAGTCAATGCACGGGGTGCGCTTCTTCACCAAACTAGATCTCAGGAGCGCTTACAACCTGGTGCATATCCGGGAGTGAGACGAGTGGAAGACGGCTTTCAGTACCACCTCAGTACCACCTACTATAAGTACCTCGTCATGCCGTACGGGTTAACGAATGCGCCATCAGTCTTCCAAGCCTTTGTAGACAAGATTTTCAGGGACCTGCACGGGCGGGGTGTAGTGGTGTATATTGATGACATTCTGATATACTCCGCTACATGTGCCGAGCATGTGTCCCTGGTGCGCATGGTGCTTGGTCGCCTGTTGGAGCATGACCTGTACGTTAAGGCTGAGAAATGCCTGTTCTTCCAGCAGTCCGTCTCCTTCCTAGGGTATCGCATTTCCACCTCAGGGGTGGAGATGGAGAGTGACCGCATTTCAGCCGTGCGTAATTGGCCGACTCCCACCACGGTAAAGGAGGTGCAGCTGTTCTTAGGGGTTGCCAACTACTACCGGAGGTTTATCCGGGGTTTTGGTCAGGTAGCGGCTCCCATTACCTCACTGCTGAAGGGGGGCCCGGTACGTTTGCAGTGGTCAGGTAAGGCGGACAGGGCTTTTAGTTACCTGAGGGCTCTGTTTACCTCGGCTCCCGTGCTGGCCCATCCGGATCCCTCTTTGGCGTTCATAGTGGAGGTGGACGCGTCCGAGGCTGGGATAGGAGCTGTGCTCTCTCAGCGCTCGGGTACGCCACCAAAGCTCCGTCCCTGTGCCTTCTTCTCGAAGAAGCTCAGCCCGGCGGAGCGAAACTATGACGTGGGGGACCGGGAGCTGTTGGCTGTCGTCAAGGCCTTGAAGGCGTGGAGACATCGGCTTGAGGGGGCTAAACACCCTTTTCTCATCTGGACTGACCACCGCAATCTGGAGTACATCCGGGCAGCGAGGAGACTGAACCCTCGCCAGGCAAGGTGGGCCATGTTTTTCACCCGTTTTGTGTTTACCCTTTCCTATAGACCAGGTTCCCAGAACGTGAAGGCAGGCGCA
Organism: Salvelinus alpinus; assembly: GCF_045679555.1. Lineage (NCBI taxonomy): Eukaryota > Metazoa > Chordata > Actinopteri > Salmoniformes > Salmonidae > Salvelinus > Salvelinus alpinus. The sequence continues at coordinate 25,028,535 of NC_092102.1, read as the reverse complement.
TTGTCCCGGCTGTATGACACAGAGGAGCGGCCCATGGATCCCACTCCCATACTCCCCGCCTCCTGCCTGGTGGCGCCGGGTAGTGTGGGAGCTGGACGCGGATATTGAGCAGGCGTTACGTGCAGAGCCCGCTCCCGTCCAGTGTCCCGCTGGGCGTCTGTACGTCCCGTCTGCTGTTCGTGACCGGTTGATCTATTGGGCCCACACGTCACCCTCCTCTGGTCATCCTGGGATCGCTCGGACAGTGCGCTGTTTGAGCGGGAGGTACTGGTGGGCTACCTTGGCTAAGGACGTGAGGGTTTATGTTTCCTCCTGCTTGGTGTGCACCCAGTGTAAGGCTCCTAGGCACCTGCCCAGAGGGAAGCTACACCCCTTACCCTTTCCACAGCGTCCTTGGTCACACCTGTCGGTGGATTTTGGTTAGGTGGTGTGCTATTTCGGCCCAGGGCACAAACGCCGCCCACTCCCCCGGCCGGTCCTGGCAATAGCCATCGCCGATCCACCTTTCATTTTCCATTTCTTTTGTCTTGTCTTCCCACGTTCCTGGTTTCAATTCCATCATTACATGTTGTGTATTTAACCCCCTGTTCCCCCCATGTCCTTGTCCGGAATTGTTTATTTGTAGTGCTTGTGCACGTTATGATTACGGTACAGATTATGGTACAAATGATGGTGCAGATTATGTTGCAGCTGACCATTTTAGACACATCAAGTGGGGAAGACTGTGTACGTCTTGGCATAGTGAAACACAATGTGACATTGGTTGCATGGGCTCAGAAAAAATCACAAGCCTCAGAGCTCTATAACACTCTGTCTCTCTTTCCTCATCACACTATCTCTCTCTCTCTTCAGCCTTTAAACATCCCTCTCTCCGTCTCTCTTTATTCCTCCCTCCCTCTTTCTTTTTTTATTGATACCAACCTATTCATCGCTCTAGTGATGACTCTCTATTCCCTCCCCATCTCTCCCTTCCGCTCTTCTTTTTAAAGCAGTGCTATGAAGCTGGATTCAAGCCAGTGAACAATACGTTAATATCGCTGTTCCTATTTAACACTCAATCCTTCAGTCTACTAAAACCACCTAACCAACGGACCATTCAGTTCCACTCCGAGGAAACCAAAAGGAAAGGACAGACCTCACGATTATAAGATAAACAATCTATCTGGCTGAATACCCCTGTAAATTAAATTATCTACAGTCTATTTAAAGAGGGAGACAATCGACCCGCATCCAGTTCTGTGCCCTTCATTTCCTGCTTGGCTGTTCCTCAGCCCTCCCTCCATCACAACCCCACCTCTGATGGAATGGCCTTGGCTGCTGCTGCCCTGCATTATCCATTACAGATCCCACCTCGACCTTCAACCTCACTGAACAGTAGGCTTGGGTGGTATACCGTATATAGCGTGTACCGGTGTATTTGGAAAAAGCCACGGGATGGTTTTTCAATACCGTTGAAACAATTTCTTTGAATTTTTTTTATTAATTGGAATTTTGTAGATACTTTTTAAGTAAAGACTTGTAGGCCTAGTGGTTAGAGCATTGGACTAGTAACCGGAAGGTTGAGAGATCGAATCCCCGAGCTGATAAGGTAAAAATCTGTAGTTCTGCCCCTGAATAAGGCAGTTAACCCACTGTTCCTAGGCTGTCATTGAAAATAAGAATTTGTTCTTAACTGACTTTCCTAGAAAATAAAGTTAGGAGATAATTAAGTTGCTAAGTGGTTAGCTTCTTCCAAAACCAAGCATTTGCTTGGTAACAGCAGAGAATCCCCTCCTGGATCAAGAACCTTAATGGCTAATATTTGATTTGTGCAGCAAACTGTGAGTAGCATTTTTTGTCACTTTAGGTCAGACACTGTACAAAATGTTCACAATGCGCCATTTAGTTAGTATTCTCTATGGGATTTTACATATACTTGTTAGGATTGCAGAACATCAGTGTGGTTTGAACAGCACCCCCTGTGTTCAGTGCCGGTATTACAGAAGATCCCGGTATGGCACAAGGTCAGTATGAAGGTATGACAATCTGGATACCGCCCAAGCCTACTGAACAGTGCAACACAGAAATATCTCCCACTCTGCAGCCCATCTATTCCCCTTTCTCCTCTCACAAAAGGAGGAGCACCATTGATTATCAGATAGATTTAGATGATGGAGGACAGTATTAACTAAAAGAAGTTGTGCAAAGAGGTGATGAACTCTTTTAAAAGTAATGTCTCTCCCACCTCATATCTCAGCTAATGAGGCCTAACAACATGATGAAATTATAGGCTGATATTTTACCGGGGGGGGATACGGACGGGTACATGTCATCCCCCTCCAGTTTGTCCCTCTAACTGAGCGGTTAGGGAGAAGTTGTTTAGGCTCTAATGCATTTCTGGGACTTTGACTTTACTGGAGCGCCGGGTCCTTTTAGCCTGCAGTGACCCGTGATCAATAGGTACTTGGCAATAGCACCCGCAGCAGGCTCCTCTCCCCTCCCGTCCTCCGCCCCTTCTCTCCCCTCCTCCTCTCCTCCTCTCATCTCCTCCTCTCCCCTCCTCTCCTCTGTACTCAGAGGTGGGGTGAGGATGAAGCTAGATTGTTATTGGTTAGCGGTAGCAATAGCAACAGCAGTAGTGCTGCCCGGACTATAGATTGTTACCCAGGTTCTGTGGTTTGGCACCAGAGGAGACGAGGCCTGGAGAAAACCCATGAGGCCCTGCAGAATAACACAACAGTATCGCTTAACCTTAACCCTACATCGAGAGCCTGCAAGGAATCCAATCAGCTGCTGCAATAGGTTTCCAATACACCACAGGATATTTCTTTTTCAGGGCTGTTTTAAGGAGTGAATACTCAGGTTGCCTCACTGTGACTATCACCAGATCAAACTGGGAAAACTCAACCATCCTTCTCTGGACTGGTGCCAAAACAAAACTGGGAAGAAAAACAGCTGAATGTAAAAAGTGCTTGACATTTCTTTATTTTATCATAATAGGATTTCAACTGCTCAGCAGCACATTAGAACTGGCTCAAGGGCTGAAATATAATTTGCTTCCTGGGAGGGAGAAGAGCAGCCTGCCACCAGACATAGCGAGCCGAGCTCAGCACATCAAACAAATGATGCAACACTGGGGAAAGTCAGCAGCACCATTAGGAGACTGATGGAGTTTTTCTGCTCTCCTGACCTTTTTTTAAACAATGAAATGTTGGTTTAATCTCTGTGTGTTTGAAGCTCGTCCAATGAAAACAAAGGCTATCCCACCACACGCCCCTGTCGCTATCTCATACCACAACTCAGTCGGTACTTTCTCTCTCTCTCAGTCGGCTAGCTCAGTTCTTTGTCTTGACACATGGAACTTAGCCAGAAGAGAGAATATAGAACAGAATTATCAGTAGAGTAAAACAAAGATATTGACATGGCTCTACCAATAATATAATATAATATTAACTGTCTGTCCAATCCTTTGATCCAGTCCACATCCTGTGGCAATGTATTGCGCTTCACACACACTCACACTGGCACAGATACAAAGTGAGTCCACACACACAAACAGTGACACACAGTAACACCTCTAAAACATGTTTGCACCTCAGAATCAAAAAGCTAGAACACAGTTGCCGCTTTGTGACATGTCAGAATAGGAATCATGAATAAGAGGAGAAAAACAAGAACTACAGTATTGGGGATAAATGGACTACAGTATTGGGGATAAATGGACTACAGTATTGGGGATAAATGGACTACAGTATTGGGGATAAATGGACTACAGTATTGGAGAAAAATGGACTACAGTATTGGGGATAAATGAACTACAGTATTGGGGATAAATGGACTACAGTATTGGGGATAAATGGACTACAGTATTGGGGATAAATGGACTACAGTATTGGGGATAAATGGACTACAGTATTGGGGATAAATGGACTACAGTATTGGGGATAAATGGACTACAGTATTGAGGATAAATGGATTACAGTATTGGGGAAAAATGGACTACAGTATTGAGGATAAATGGACTACAGTATTGGGGATAACTGGACTACAAAATTGGGGATAAATGGACTACAGTATTGGGGATAAATGGACTACAGCATTGGGGATAAATGGACTACAGTATTGGGGATAAATGGACTACAGTATTGGGGATTAATGGACTACAGTATTGGGGATAAATGAACTACAGTATTGAGGATAAATGGACTACAGTATTGGGGATAAATGGACTACAGTATTGAGGATAAATGGACTACAGTATTGGGGATAAATTGACTACAGTATTGAGGATAAATGGACTACAGTATTGGGGATAAATTAACTACAGTATTGAGGATAAATGGACTACAGTATTGGGGATAAATGGACTACAATATTGGGGATAAATGGACTACAGTATTGGGGATAAATGGACTACAGTATTGGGGATAAATGGACTACAGTATTGGGGATAAATGGACTACAGTATTGAGGATAAATGGACTACAGTATTGGGGATAAATTGACTACAGTATTGAGGATAAATGGACTACAGTATTGGGGATAAATTAACTACAGTATTGAGGATAAATGGACTACAGTATTGGGGATAAATGGACTACAATATTGGGGATAAATGGACTACAGTATTGGGGATAAATGGACTACAGTATTGGGGATAAATGGACTACAGTATTGGGGATAAATGGACTACAGTATTGGGGATAAATGGACTACAGTATTGGGACAAATGGACTACAGTATTGGGGATAAATGGACTACAGTATTGGGGATAAATGGACTACAGTATTGGAGAAAAATGGACTACAGTATTGGGGATAAATGAACTACAGTATTGGGGATAAATGGACTACAGTATTGGGGATAAATGGACTACAGTATTGGGGATAAATGGACTACAGTATTGGGGATAAATGGACTACAGTATTGGGGATAAATGGACTACAGTATTGGAGAAAAATGGACTACAGTATTGGGGATAAATGAACTACAGTATTGGGGATAAATGGACTACAGTATTGGGGATAAATGGACTACAGTATTGGGGATAAATGGACTACAGTATTGGGGATAAATGGACTACAGTATTGGGGATAAATGGACTACAGTATTGGGGATAAATGGACTACAGTATTGAGGATAAATGGATTACAGTATTGGGGAAAAATGGACTACAGTATTGAGGATAAATGGACTACAGTATTGGGGATAACTGGACTACAAAATTGGGGATAAATGGACTACAGTATTGGGGATAAATGGACTACAGCATTGGGGATAAATGGACTACAGTATTGGGGATAAATGGACTACAGTATTGGGGATTAATGGACTACAGTATTGGGGATAAATGAACTACAGTATTGAGGATAAATGGACTACAGTATTGGGGATAAATGGACTACAGTATTGAGGATAAATGGACTACAGTATTGGGGATAAATTGACTACAGTATTGAGGATAAATGGACTACAGTATTGGGGATAAATTAACTACAGTATTGAGGATAAATGGACTACAGTATTGGGGATAAATGGACTACAATATTGGGGATAAATGGACTACAGTATTGGGGATAAATGGACTACAGTATTGGGGATAAATGGACTACAGTATTGGGGATAAATGGACTACAGTATTGAGGATAAATGGACTACAGTATTGGGGATAAATTGACTACAGTATTGAGGATAAATGGACTACAGTATTGGGGATAAATTAACTACAGTATTGAGGATAAATGGACTACAGTATTGGGGATAAATGGACTACAATATTGGGGATAAATGGACTACAGTATTGGGGATAAATGGACTACAGTATTGGGGATAAATGGACTACAGTATTGGGGATAAATGGACTACAGTATTGGGGATAAATGGACTACAGTATTGGGACAAATGGACTACAGTATTGGGGATAAATGGACTACAGTATTGGGTATAAATGGACTACAGTATTGGGTATAAATGGACTACAGTATTGGGGATAAATGGACTACAGTATTGAGGATAAATGGACTACAGTATTGGGGATAAATGGACTACAGTATTGGGGAAAAATTGACTTTTATTTAAAAGACAGTCTTTTAAATAATACATTGAATATGCTATGTGCATGTCAAGTACCCACTCACACACACATATTACCCACTCAGGGACATGTAAGCTCCAGCAGACTATGACCCTGCCTTCAGGGTAAAGCTGAAGCATTCCTCTGTGGCACAGGGGCCACAATTAATACAGCCATCAATAATTAGACCTATTGATCACTGAGCCACAGGTGATTGATGGATGAGCTGGAGATGCCTTCATTTACCTTATCAGAATGGAGTAATAGCTTTGGGCGGTATACTGTATATACCGTATACCGGGGTATTTGGAAATAGCCATGGGATGGTTTTTCAAGACCGCCAAAAACCTTGAAACTATGTATTTGAAGTTTTGCAATCAATTGTAATATTTGTAGCTACTTTTTAAGTAAATGACTGCAATGAACTTAAGATAAAGCAGATTGCGTTCTTCATTTCACCTGTCACATTATTTTACATTTTGAAGCTTACCATAGTTCCCCAGAACAGTTGAGCCAGTCATGTATTTGTAAATAGCACAATGGGAGAAAGCGGGAGCAGCTGTGTATTGACAGGGGTCGCATTTTATTTTGAAGGTCAACAGTGTTTTTTTCTTCAATAGATTGATCAGGGACGTGCAGCTATAGTTTTTCTTAACAGAAAATACATTAGTGCAACACATTCGGCATAAAATAGCTTCATTTTCATCAGATGATAACAGAAGTGCAACGCTATTTGGCGGGCAGACACACAAGTAAATGAGCTTACAATGAAAAAGCAAAAACGATGCATGGCCATCAAAGTTCTGATGTTTACGCCTATTATGGAAATAATGTAGCCGGCTACATTTCATAATGTTTTGCTTAAAGTTAATCTTGCATTTTACCAGAGAAAAATAGGCTTGCTACTTCTGAGAAAAGAACCAGAGAATATGAGCTCCACATCACACAGCTACAGTGTATACACATGCTGCTCCAGAGCAAGTACTGTTCTTCCTTCAGACAAGCATGCGTCAAAATGTTGTTGCACAATGTCTCTCGTTCAACATTTGCTTGTAAATGTCCTAACTCACAAAAAATGACATTCGGTAGCTCCTACCTATATATGTATACATTTATGAGCTGAATTGCCTGTCTTTGCAATAATGTGCGCTCATTAGCATATTTAGAAAATAGCATATTTGGAAATTCGCAAATTTTGTTTAGCATTCTGGTAATAGATGCCCAATTAGCATTTACGCGTTTTTGGCGCCCCCTTGTGTACTAAGCCGGTAATACTGTAAATCCCGGGATGAGAGAAGGACGGTATGACAATATGAAAATCTGGACACCGCACAACCCTATAGAGTAATGATACTGCAATAGACACTGTGGCAAAAAGGTTTGTTTTGCAGCCACTGGCTAATACAGCTCCTGACTGTATCTAGAAATAGATACAAACAGACTAGCTATTCATATTACTCTAATTAAACAGAAACCCTGTCCTAACTCAATATTGCCTTGCTTCCCTTCCTCATTATGAGTGTGTATGAGTGTGTGTGTGTGTGTGTATGTGTGTGTACCTGTGTGTGTGTACGTGCGCGAGTACATGCGTGCGTGCGCGTGCGTGTGTGTATGTCTGTGTGTGTGTGTGCGTGCATGCGTGTGCGCGAGTTGCTCACAATGCTGGTGTAGAGCTCGGCAGGACACCTCCACCATCCAGCGCTGCACAAATTACCTCATTAAATTGAATTGTATTAAAGCCACTTTTATAAAGTTAACGTAGTCCCAGGCCAATTGTTCGCTTGCAAATTACATTAAAGCAACATTTGCCTTTTTCCCTGTCTGCCTGGAGTCTTTCAATTATATCTGGAGGACATTGCAGTCAGGGATTCTAATGAGGAGCGAAGGATTCTGTCACCTGCGTTAGAGACAGCGAGAAGGTCCCAATATTAATGGGGATTTGTCTCTATCTCAATAATAAGGATGTTTAGAACCTGCTGCTGCTATCACATGAGTTTGGTTTGGCTCTGTTAGCGAAGGACAGAGGCATTTTATATGCAGGGCTTAAGCCACTGTAAGCTATTCACATTCAGATACAGGTCTGTATTATCATAGAGTTATGACTAGGTCCCCTGTAAGGCATGACAGTATGTGTGTGTATTCCCCTTTAAGAAAGTGGCCTTGTGTGTATGATGTGTGTGTGACCCCTGAGGTTAGGACACAAATTGCCTGTCATTGTAATCAGCGTTTTGTAGAAGGAAAGTCAAGCCTGACTGCAGCTCCCAGAATGCCTAGGGAGACACACCAGGCAACACCAGCAGGCAGGGCACAGCACAGCGGTGGCTAGACTGCAGGCAGAACAGGACAGACAGAACCCAGGGCTTTGAAGAGGAACCAACCAGGCTCTCTGTCTGCTTCCTCTATCCACTACCTCCCCCACCCCACCCCCCAGCTCACATCAGAGCCAGCTGCAGCCTAGTCATACAAGGATAATGTTCATTAGGTGCTTTCAATGAATGACGAATGGCTTTGCCCCCATGTCTCCAAAGCAGAGACCTTTACCTGACCCTGTATCTATAGGAGGGAGACACTGAAGGGATGACGTGTCACTACCAGATTGGAGGAGCAGGAAGCCAGGGACATTGGGGGAACATGTATTATTAAGTAACCATAGTGGTGTTCATTCAATTGCATTCTCTCCCCCCACCCAAGAAGGAAAACACAAAACAACCATTGATTACAACAATATGACTATTGTAATAATAACCCTCTCATGCGTCAGAAGAAAGAACCAACAAAAACCCCTTCACACACTCCTGCCAAACCAGCCGCCGGGGCCAACAGCAATCACACCCAGATGCTTTAACGTGTGGGAGATGACCAAAGCAGCCAGCTTGGGCCTGAAATCTTCTAGTCACGCCTTCAATCAGCCACACTACTGGACATACAGAGCCCCTAGCCAACCCATTCACGGCAGCTTTATTAACATAGAGCAGGTCCCAGTGATGAGCCAGACTGGCAGCATCCACTCCAGCATGGAGACAAAGCAGGGGGCAGGGAGGCATGAGGGCTCTAAAGAGAGGGTTAGTCAGGCCCCTCAGAGCCAATACAGAGGACCTATCAGGGCTGGAGAGGCTCAGCTCATCTACATGTGAAAGAGACAGGGACACACGAGGGATTTTGACCCACACAACATCATTGAACACACACACACAGACTACCAACACCATTACCGTCACCATAACAAATATGGGGGAACTTCAGCTTTCTGCACTCCACAGTCCCTACCTTTTAATTCTTCTATGGCTTCGTGGCTTTGCTCCCACTCCTAATCTCTTTTTTCTCTCCTTTTCAATCAATGTATGCCATGAAGCAAAGCCAAAGTCAAGGCACTGGAATAAATCATTGTTCTTATGGGAAGAAAGAAAAGTTTTTATAGGCACTGAGGGGCTGGTGTAACATTACATTAGCAGGGTGCAGGGAAATAGAGCATTGTGTCACAGACACACAAGTCATATATCAGTACCTAACTACAGGACCTCAGCCTGATTGATCCTGGCAGTGAGTGAGAGAGAGAGAGAGAGAGAGAGAGAGAGAGAGAGAGAGAGAGAGAGAGAGAGAGAGATAGAGATAGAGATAGAGATAGAGAGAGAGAGAGAGAGAGAGAGAGAGAGAGAGAGAGAGAGAGAGAGAGAGAGAGAGAGAGAGAGAGAGAGAGGCTGCAGAATTTGTCGTGTTCTCAAGAATTACCTGCCTTCTAGGTGGCTCAATGAGGATTTAAATAACATCCACTTTTCCTCTCCCAACTGTCAAGGTCAATCCTCATTTCCCTGGAAATCTACACTGCCAGCTCACAGAGAAAACAACTCAATGGAACTTCTATACTGAGCCAAAAGAAGCCTGATGGCAGACATTTTGCAAGGCTGAGTATAGATAATAAAAAGTCTAACTGACAAACTGCCGTTTTCTCTCTGTCAGCAGAGGAGAGTTGGAGAGGTGGAGAGGGGGCGAGAGACAGACGTCTCCATGGCGATGACTGTGGAGGGGTACAGGACAGGAGGAGAATGAAGGCCTGAGAGGTCCCGATTAGCCTAATCCTGAAGGACCCCCCTGACAAGGCTTAGGGGAATAATAGCCTTGTGCCTTCTGTTCCGCCCAAACAGATTTGTTTACCCTGCGTTTCCTGCCACAGTGCCTGCTGGGAGGATGGCGCTGTTCCTCTCGTGTACTGAGACAATCTCTAGCAGATTGGGTAGAGGGATAGAGGGGAGGCTGAGGCAGGGAGTAGGGTTAACACAAGGACATACTTGCTGTCATAGTGAGCTACTTCATATGACACATTACAGACTAGGAGGATTCAGACTCTGTGATGTGCATACTATAATACTGTATCTACAGGTAACTGCCAAAATAAAGGGAACACCAACATAGATAGTCTTAATAGGGCGTTGGGCACCACGAGCCAGAACAGCTTCAATGTGCCTCGGCATAGATTCTACAAGTGTCTGGAACTATTGGAGGGATGAAACAGCATTCTTCCATCAGAAATTCCATCATTTGGTGTTCTGCTGATCGTGGTGGAAAACGCTGTCTCAGGCCCCACTCCAGAATCTCCCATAAGTGTTCAATTGGGTTGAGATCTGGTGACTGAGACGGCCATAGCATATGGTTTACATTCTTTTCATGCCCATCAAACCATTCAGTGACCACTTGTGCCCTGTGGTTGGGGCATTGTCATCCTATGGGGGCATAGCCATGGTAGCCAAAATAATGGCAAAAAGAATCGCTTGCCCAGCATTTCTATACATGACCCTAAGCATGATGGGAGGTTAATTACTTAATTAACTCAGGAACCACACCTACGTATGTAGAAGGACCTGCGTTCAATATACTTTGTATCCCTCATTTACTCAAGTGTTCCCATTATTTTGTCAGTTACATGTATGATATAGTGTATGCATTGACATATTATGAACCACCACCTGCAAGAGAAACAACCTGAATAGAGAACGTAGTTCAGCAGAATCCAGCAGTACATATTGTAGGTACAATCATATAGCAGAGTAGAGTCCATTAATCGCTACCTCAGGCCCAACAAGAGAACAAACCTCCAGATACACAGACACTATGAGGGGAAAATACATCCTAGCCGCACTACCCCCGCACACACACACGCGCGTGCGCGCGCACGCACGCACACACACACACACACACACACACACACACACACACACACACACACACACACACACACACACACACACACACACACACACACACACACACACAGGGGCGGACTGGCTGGTCAATTTGTTTACGTAGTGGGCAGGCCTCGAATTTCAAAGCAGAATCGACAGCCATCGATGCCCCCTTGTGTGGCCGTAACGCCCCCTAAAAAAATGAATGCCTTGTGGCCAAAGTGGCCTTTATTCTCTTAGGCTGAATAGAACACAGGAAGGAGGCTGCTGAGAACAGCTCATAACAGAGCAAATGGAACGGCATCAAACACCTGGAAACCACGTGTTTGATGTATTTGATACCATTCCACTGATTCCGATCCAGTCATTAACACGAGCCCGTTCTCCCCAATTAAGGTGCCACCAACCTCCTGTGGAATACAATAATTATAATTCCCTTCTCCCAGATGCCAATCGCCCTGCTCTGAAACAAACAGGGATGACTAACTAACAGCAAAAGCACTAGCCTGTCAATCTACTATACCCAAAAGTTTAGTTAGCCTACCTATTCTATTGGTCAGCTTTTCATTCTGTGCCAGAAAGAAATATTCTAAAAAGACTCTGGAACAGTTGTTGGATGATACATTAAAAAAAAATGTTTAAAAACAATGAGGTTGAAGCAACAGATCAGAACGCATAGTTTAAAATGTTGATCAACTATTATTTCTTCACGTTATAAGCGCAGAACGTGCACACGGCAGTAGGCTATACGCGCAAACGTTCCAAAATGCAATTAGCGGAAAAGACACCGTTTTCAAAAGCCCACTGCAAATGCGAGCAGTTTCATGCGACATGAACATTTCCTTTATAAATTCAGAAAGAAGGAAGATCTAAAGATGCAACAACTGGCATGGCTTGCTAATAGGACTAGGACTGTGTCCATGGCTTGCTAATAGGACTAGGACTGTGTCCATGGCTTGCTAATAGGACTAGGACTGTGTCCATGGCTTGCTAATAGGACTAGGACTGTGTCCATGGCTTGCTAATAGGACTAGGACTGTGTCCATGGCTTGCTAATAGGACTAGGACTGTGTCCATGGCTTGCTAATAGGACTAGGACTGTGTCCATGGCTTGCTAATAGGACTAGGACTGTGTCCATGGCTTGCTAATAGGACTAGGACTGTGTCCATGGCTTGCTAATAGGACTAGGACTGTGTCCATGGCTTGCTAATAGAACTAGGACTGTGTCCATGGCTTGCTAATAGGACTAGGACTGTGTCCATGGCTTGCTAATAGGACTAGGACTGTGTCCATGGCTTGCTAATAGGACTAGGACTGTGTCCATGGCTTGCTAATAGGACTAGGACTGTGTCCATGGCTTGCTAATAGGACTAGGACTGTGTCCATGGCTTGCTAATAGGACTAGGACTGTGTCCATGGCTTGCTAATAGGACTAGGACTGCTGGACAATGGTGTCAGGATGGACAAGTGTCCAAGGCTGCTGGACAATGAAATAAAGTTATTTGAAAACCAATTGAACATGAGAGAAATAGCCTGGTTTCAATGGCATATGATGAAGTGTTTATAAAATAATTCCCTCGGCATTCCTATGGTCGGAAATAAGCTACTTTGAAACAAGGTAAGACATGCCTCATAAAATGACAAAAAAACGTCCAGGTTTTAAACAACTACGTTTATGGTTAAATAGTTTCAAATTGTTGACTGCCTTCACTCAGATTGCAAGGTGGCGACTCCCTCATGTCAGCATCGGTGTGGACATGAGAGGCTGTGGCCAATAGGCATATGCTATCACCTACACTTTGACATGTAGGCTAATTATTTAATTACGTTTCTATACATTCTAGGACTGCTAGTGGGCCTGTCTGACTTCGATGTTTTGCGCTAAATTATCATTATCTGGCTAATGATGCGGGCCTAGAGGAAAAAAATGGTCCGGTGGGGCGCCTCAAGGACAAAAAGGGGCCGGTTTGTCAGAAATGCCAGAGCCGATTTATAGTCCCAGTCCACCCCAGCACACACATGCGCACGCGCGCGCGCGCACACACACACACACACACACACACACACACACACACACACACACACACACACACACACACACACACACACACACACACACACACACACACACACACACACACACACACACACAGCGGCATACAACATGAACAAACACACTGTACTATGTTTAGTCTACTTCTCTCTTCTCTATTCATTTCTGTTTCACTGCAAGGCTGGACAAACACAAATGCACCTGTGTGTCTTTTTCACGAGCCATTCAGCTTTCCTGCAGCAACTATTACATGTGTTTTAGGGTCCAGTGAGAAAGGCAGACAGAGGAGAGAGAGAGAAATAGCGAGAAAGAGAGACAGGGGGAGAGAGGGGGGGGGCTCTGAGGAAAAATAAAAGCATTATGAGTCAGGTCGATATATAGGACGAATGAGTCGTGAAGAAGAGAGAGTAAAACCCTGGGTCTGAAAACTCTGCAGTGTTTCAGTCCAACTCTCTCTAGATGAATCTTCCTCTAACAGGAGAGGGTGAGATATCTGGTAAATCTGATCACCAACCAAAACTCTCAAATACAATCTACCCCTATATTATCTCATGACGACCAATTTGACCTCCTTTGTGGTGGGTTAGCAGGTGTATAGAAGTAAACTGTATAGACTACATGAACATGAGAGAGTGAGAGTCAGGGTAGTATGTACAACACATATGAGAGTCAGAGGGGTCTGATTAACAGAAAGAAGGTGTGTTTTATATTGACACCAAGTCAGTGAGATGGAAGGTGTGTTTTATACTGACACCAAGTCAGTGAGATGGAAGGTGTGTTATATTGACACCAAGTCAGTGAGATGGAAGGTGTGTTATATTGACACCAAGTCAGTGAGATGGAAGGTGTGTTACACTGACACCAAGTCAGTGAGATGGAAGGTGTGTTATACTGACACCAAGCCAGTGAGATGGAAGGTGTGTTATCCTGACACCAAACCAGTGAGATGGAAGGTGTGTTATACTGACACCAAGCCAGTGAGATGGAAGGTGTGTTAACCTGACACCAAGCCAGTGAGATGGAAGGTGTGTTTTATACTGACACCAAGCCAGTGAGATGGAAGGTGTGTTTTATACTGACACCAAGCCAGTGAGATGGAAGGTGTGTTATCCTGACACCAAGCCAGTGAGATGGAACATCTTGGCTCTCTCTAATTCTCTCCTTCTCTCTTTCTTTCTCTCTCTCGGAGGAACTGAGCCCTAGGACCATACGTCAGGACTACTGGGCATGATGACTCCTTGCTGTCCCCAGTCCACCTGGCCTTGCTGCTGTCCCAGTTTCAACTGTTCTGCCTGCGGTTATGGAACCCCTACCTGTCCCAGACCTGCTGTTTTCAACTCTTAATTATCGGCTATGAAAAGCCAACTGACATTTATTCCTGATTATTATTTGACCATGCTTGTCATTTATGAACATTTTGAACATGTTCTGCTATAATCTCCACCCGGCACAGCCAGAAGAGGACTGGCCACCCCTCATAGCCTGGTTCCTCTCTAGGTTTCTTCCTAGGTTTTGGCCTTTCTAGGGAGTTTTTCCTAGCCACCGTGCTTCTACACCTGCATTGCTTGCTGCTTGGAGTTTTAGGCTGGGTTTCTGTACAGCACTTCGAGATATTAGCTGATGTACGAAGGGCTATATAAAATAAACTTGATTGATTGATTGATTGAAGGTGTGTTAACCTGACACCAAGACAGTGAGATGGAAGGTGTGTTTTATACTGACACCAAGCCAGTCAGATGGAAGGTGTGTTTTATACTGACACCAAGCCAGTGAGATGGAAGGTGTGTTTTATACTGACACCAAGCCAGTGAGATGGAAGTTGTGTTATCCTGACACCAAGCCAGTGAGATGGAAGGTGTGTTATACTGACACCAAGCCAGTGAGATGGAAGGTGTGTTTTATACTGACACCAAGCCAGTGAGATGGAAGGTGTGTTTTATACTGACACCAAGCCAGTGAGATGGAAGGTGTGTTAACCTGACACCAAGCCAGTGAGATGGAAGGTGTGTTAACCTGATACCAAGCCAGTGAGATGGAAGGTGTGTTATACTGACACCAAGCCAGTGAGATGGAAGGTGTGTTATCCTGACACCAAGTCAGTGAGATGGAAGGTGTGTTATCCTGACACCAAGCCAGTGAGATGGAAGGTGTGTTATACTGACACCAAGCCAGTGAGATGGAAGGTGTGTTATCCTGACACCAAGTCAGTGAGATGGAAGGTGTGTTATCCTGACACCAAGCCAGTGAGATGGAAGGTGTGTTATACTGACACCAAGCCAGTGAGATGGAAGGTGTGTTATCCTGACACCAAGTCAGTGAGATGGAAGGTGTGTTTTATACTGACACCAAGCCAGTGAGATGGAAGGTGTGTTATACTGACACCAAGTCAGTGAGATGGAAGGTGTGTTTATACTGACACCAAGCCAATGAGATGGAAGGTGTGTTATACTGACACCAAGTCAGTGAGATGGAAGGTGTGTTATACTGACACCAAGTCAGTGAGATGGAAGGTGTGTTTTATACTGACACCAAGCCAATGAGATGGAAGGTGTGTTATACTGACACCAAGTCAGTGAGATGGAAGGTGTGTTATACTGACACCAAGTCAGTGAGATGGAAGGTGTTTTATACTGACACCAAGCCAATGAGATGGAAGGTGCGTTATATTGACACCAAGCCAATGAGATGGAAGGTGTGTAATATTGACACCAAGCCAATAAGATGGAAGGTGTGTTATACTGACACCAAGCCAATGAGATGGAAGGTGTGTTATATTGACACCAAGCCAATGAGATGGAAGGTGTGTTATACTGACACCAAGCCAATGAGATGGAAGGTGTGTTATACTGACACCAAGCCAATGAGATGGAAGGTGTGTTATACTGACACAAAGCCAATGAAATGGAAGGTGTGTTTTATACTGACACCAAGCCAGTGAGATGGAAGGTGTGTTTTATACTGACACCAAGTCAGTGAGATGGAAGGTGTGTTATATACTGACACCAAGCCAGTGAGATGGAAGGTGTGTTATCCTGACACCAGGCCAGTGAGATGGAAGGTGTGTTATACTGACACCAAGCCAGTGACATCGAAGGTGTTTTATACTGACACCAAGCCAGTGAGATGGAAGGTGTGTTATCCTGACACCGAGCCAGTGAGATGGAATGTGTGTTATACTGACACCAAGCCAATGAGATGGAAGGTGTGTTATATACTGACACCAAGCCAGTGAGATGGAAGAGGTGTTATACTGACACCAAGCCAGTGAGATGGAAGGTGTGTTATACTGACACCAAGCCAATGAGATGGAAGGTGTGTTTTATACTGACACCAAGCCAGTGAGATGGAAGGTGTGTTATCCTGACACCGAGCCAGTGAGATGGAAGGTGTGTTATACTGACACCAAGCCAGTGAGATGGAAGGTGTGTTATACTGACACCAAGCCAATGAGATGGAAGGTGTGTTTTATACTGACACCAAGCCAGTGAGATGGAAGGTGTGTTATCCTGACACCGAGCCAGTGAGATGGAAGGTGTGTTATACTGACACCAAGCCAATGAGATGGAAGGTGTGTTTTATACTGACACCAAGCCAGTGAGATGGAAGGTGTGTTTTATCCTGACACCAAGCCAGTGGGATGGAAAGTGTGTTATACTGACACCAAGCTAGTGAGATGGAAGGTGTGTTATCCTGACACCGAGCCAGTGAGATGGAAGGTGTGTTATACTGACACCAAGCCAGTGAGATGGAAGGTGTGTTAACCTGACACCAAGCCAGTGAGATGGAAGGTGTGTTAACCTGATACCAAGCCAGTGAGATGGAAGGTGTGTTAACCTGATACCAAGCCAGTGAGATGGAAGGTGTGTTATACTGACACCAAGCCAGTGAGATGGAAGGTGTGTTATCCTGACACCAAGTCAGTGAGATGGAAGGTGTGTTATCCTGACACCAAGCCAGTGAGATGGAAGGTGTGTTATACTGACACCAAGCCAGTGAGATGGAAGGTGTGTTATCCTGACACCAAGTCAGTGAGATGGAAGGTGTGTTATCCTGACACCAAGCCAGTGAGATGGAAGGTGTGTTATACTGACACCAAGCCAGTGAGATGGAAGGTGTGTTATCCTGACACCAAGTCAGTGAGATGGAAGGTGTGTTTTATACTGACACCAAGCCAGTGAGATGGAAGGTGTGTTATACTGACACCAAGTCAGTGAGATGGAAGGTGTGTTTATACTGACACCAAGCCAATGAGATGGAAGGTGTGTTATACTGACACCAAGTCAGTGAGATGGAAGGTGTGTTATACTGACACCAAGTCAGTGAGATGGAAGGTGTGTTTTATACTGACACCAAGCCAATGAGATGGAAGGTGTGTTATACTGACACCAAGTCAGTGAGATGGAAGGTGTGTTATACTGACACCAAGTCAGTGAGATGGAAGGTGTTTTATACTGACACCAAGCCAGTGAGATGGAAGGTGTGTTTTATCCTGACACCAAGCCAGTGGGATGGAAAGTGTGTTATACTGACACCAAGCTAGTGAGATGGAAGGTGTGTTATCCTGACACCGAGCCAGTGAGATGGAAGGTGTGTTATACTGACACCAAGCCAGTGAGATGGAAGGTGTGTTAACCTGACACCAAGCCAGTGAGATGGAAGGTGTGTTAACCTGATACCAAGCCAGTGAGATGGAAGGTGTGTTAACCTGATACCAAGCCAGTGAGATGGAAGGTGTGTTATACTGACACCAAGCCAGTGAGATGGAAGGTGTGTTATCCTGACACCAAGTCAGTGAGATGGAAGGTGTGTTATCCTGACACCAAGCCAGTGAGATGGAAGGTGTGTTATACTGACACCAAGCCAGTGAGATGGAAGGTGTGTTATCCTGACACCAAGTCAGTGAGATGGAAGGTGTGTTATCCTGACACCAAGCCAGTGAGATGGAAGGTGTGTTATACTGACACCAAGCCAGTGAGATGGAAGGTGTGTTATCCTGACACCAAGTCAGTGAGATGGAAGGTGTGTTTTATACTGACACCAAGCCAGTGAGATGGAAGGTGTGTTATACTGACACCAAGTCAGTGAGATGGAAGGTGTGTTTATACTGACACCAAGCCAATGAGATGGAAGGTGTGTTATACTGACACCAAGTCAGTGAGATGGAAGGTGTGTTATACTGACACCAAGTCAGTGAGATGGAAGGTGTGTTTTATACTGACACCAAGCCAATGAGATGGAAGGTGTGTTATACTGACACCAAGTCAGTGAGATGGAAGGTGTGTTATACTGACACCAAGTCAGTGAGATGGAAGGTGTTTTATACTGACACCAAGCCAATGAGATGGAAGGTGCGTTATATTGACACCAAGCCAATGAGATGGAAGGTGTGTAATATTGACACTAAGCCAATAAGATGGAAGGTGTGTTATACTGACACAAGGCCAATGAGATGGAAGGTGTGTTATATTGACACCAAGCCAATGAGATGGAAGGTGTGTTATACTGACACCAAGCCAATGAGATGGAAGGTGTGTTATACTGACACCAAGCCAATGAGATGGAAGGTGTGTTATACTGACACAAAGCCAATGAAATGGAAGGTGTGTTTTATACTGACACCAAGCCAGTGAGATGGAAGGTGTGTTTTATACTGACACCAAGTCAGTGAGATGGAAGGTGTGTTATATACTGACACCAAGCCAGTGAGATGGAAGGTGTGTTATCCTGACACCAGGCCAGTGAGATGGAAGGTGTGTTATACTGACACCAAGCCAGTGACATCGAAGGTGTGTTATACTGACACCAAGCCAGTGAGATGGAAGGTGTGTTATACTGACACCAAGCCAATGAGATGGAAGGTGTGTTTTATACTGACACCAAGCCAGTGAGATGGAAGGTGTGTTATCCTGACACCGAGCCAGTGAGATGGAATGTGTGTTATACTGACACCAAGCCAATGAGATGGAAGGTGTGTTATATACTGACACCAAGCCAGTGAGATGGAAGGTGTGTTATACTGACACCAAGCCAGTGAGATGGAAGGTGTGTTATACTGACACCAAGCCAATGAGATGGAAGGTGTGTTTTATACTGACACCAAGCCAGTGAGATGGAAGGTGTGTTATCCTGACACCGAGCCAGTGAGATGGAAGGTGTGTTATACTGACACCAAGCCAGTGAGATGGAAGGTGTGTTATACTGACACCAAGCCAATGAGATGGAAGGTGTGTTTTATACTGACACCAAGCCAGTGAGATGGAAGGTGTGTTATCCTGACACCGAGCCAGTGAGATGGAAGGTGTGTTATACTGACACCAAGCCAGTGAGATGGAAGGTGTGTTTTATACTGACACCAAGCCAGTGAGATGGAAGGTGTGTTTTATCCTGACACCAAGCCAGTGGGATGGAAAGTGTGTTATACTGACACCAAGCTAGTGAGATGGAAGGTGTGTTATCCTGACACCGAGCCAGTGAGATGGAAGGTGTGTTATACTGACACCAAGCCAGTGAGATGGAAGGTGTGTTATACTGACACCAAGCCAATGAGATGGAAGGTGTGTTTTATACTGACACCAAGCCAGTGAGATGGAAGGTGTGTTATCCTGACACCGAGCCAGTGAGATGGAAGGTGTGTTATACTGACACCAAGCCAATGAGATGGAAGGTGTGTTTTATACTGACACCAAGCCAGTGAGATGGAAGGTGTGTTAACCTGACACCAAGCCAGTGGGATGGAAAGTGTGTTATACTGACACCAAGCTAGTGAGATGGAAGGTGTGTTATACTGACACCAAGCCAATGAGATGGAAGGTGTGTTATACTGACACCAAGTCAGTGAGATGGAAGGTGTGTTATACTGACACCAAGCCAATGAAATGGAAGGTGTGTTTTATACTGACACCAAGCCAGTGAGATGGAAGGTGTGTTTTATACTGACACCAAGTCAGTGAGATGGAAGGTGTGTTATATACTGACACCAAGCCAGTGAGATGGAAGGTGTGTTATCCTGACACCAAGCCAGTGAGATGGAAGGTGTGTTATACTGACACCAAGCCAGTGAGATGGAAGGTGTGTTATACTGACACCAAGCCAATGAGATGGAAGGTGTGTTTTATACTGACACCAAGCCAGTGAGATGGAAGGTGTGTTATCCTGACACCAACCCAGTCAGATGGAAGGTGTGTTATACTGACACCAAGCCAATGAGATGGAAGGTGTGTTTTATACTGACACCAAGCCAGTGAGATGGAAGGTGTGTTTATCCTGACACCAAACCAGTGAGATGGAAGGTGTGTTATACTGACACCAAGCCAGTGAGATGGAAGGTGTGTTATACTGACACCAAGCCAGTGAGATGGAAGGTGTGTTATACTGACACCAAGCCAATGAGATGGAAGGTGTGTTTTATACTGACACCAAGCCAGTGAGATGGAAGGTGTGTTATCCTGACACCGAGCCAGTGAGATGGAAGGTGTGTTATACTGACACCAAGCCAATGAGATGGAAGGTGTGTTTTATACTGACACCAAGCCAGTGAGATGGAAGGTGTGTTAACCTGACACCAAGCCAGTGGGATGGAAAGTGTGTTATACTGACACCAAGCTAGTGAGATGGAAAGTGTGTTATACTGACACCAAGCTAGTGAGATGGAAGGTGTGTTATCCTGACACCGAGCCAGTGAGATGGAAGGTGTGTTATACTGACACCAAGCCAGTGAGATGGAAGGTGTGTTATACTGACACCAAGCCAGTGAGATGGAAGGTGTGTTATACTGACACCAAGCCAATGAGATGGAAGGTGTGTTTTATACTGACACCAAGCCAGTGAGATGGAAGGTGTGTTATCCTGACACCAACCCAGTCAGATGGAAGGTGTGTTATACTGACACCAAGCCAATGAGATGGAAGGTGTGTTTTATACTGACACCAAGCCAGTGAGATGGAAGGTGTGTTTATCCTGACACCAAACCAGTGAGATGGAAGGTGTGTTATACTGACACCAAGCCAGTGAGATGGAAGGTGTGTTATACTGACACCAAGCCAGTGAGATGGAAAGTGTGTTATACTGACACCAAACCAGTGAGATGGAAGGTGTGTGTTATACTGACACCAAGTCAGTGAGATGGAAGGTGTATTATACTGACACCAAGTCAGTGAGATGGAAGGTGTGTTTTATACTGACACCAAGTCAGTGAGATGGAAGGTGTGTTATATACTGACACCAAGCCAGTGAGATGGAAGGTGTGTTATCCTGACACCAAGCCAGTGAGATGGAAGGTGTGTTATACTGACACCAAGCCAGTGAGATGGAAGGTGTGTTATACTGACACCAAGCCAATGAGATGGAAGGTGTGTTTTATACTGACACCAAGCCAGTGAGATGGAAGGTGTGTTTTCCTGACACCAACCCAGTGAGATGGAAGGTGTGTTATACTGACACCAAGCCAATGAGATGGAAGGTGTGTTTTATACTGACACCAAGCCAGTGAGATGGAAGGTGTGTTTTATCCTGACACCAAACCAGTGAGATGGAAGGTGTGTTATACTGACACCAAGCCAGTGAGATGGAAGGTGTGTTATACTGACACCAAGCCAGTGAGATGGAAAGTGTGTTATACTGACACCAAACCAGTGAGATGGAAGGTGTGTTATACTGACACCAAGCCAGTGAGATGGAAGGTGTGTTATACTGACACCAAGCCAGTGAGATGGAAAGTGTGTTATACTGACACCAAACCAGTGAGATGGAAGGTGTGTTATACTGACACCAAGCCAGTGAGATGGAAGGTGTTTTTTATACTGACACCAAGCCAGTGAGATGGAAGGTGTGTTATACTGACACCAAGTCAGTGAGATGGAAGGTGTGTTTTATACTGACACCAAGCCAATGAGATGGAAAGTGTGTTATATTGACACCAAGCCAATGAGATGGAAGGTGTGTTTTATACTGACACCAAGCCAATGAGATGGAAGGTGTGTTTTATACTGACACCAAGCCAATGAGATGGAAAGTGCGTTATATTGACACCAAGCCAGTGAGATGGAAAGTGTGTTATATTGACACCAAGCCAATGAGATGGAAGGTGTGTTTTATACTGACACCAAGCCAATGAAATGGAAGGTGTGTTTTATACTGACACCAAGCCAGTGAGATGGAAGGTGTGTTATACTGACACCAAGCCAGTGAGATGGAAGGTGTGTTATCCTGACACCAAGCCAGTGAGATGAAAGGTGTGTTATATTGACACCAAGCCAATGAGATGAAAGGTGTGTTATCCTGACACCAAGCCAATGAGATGGAAGGTGTGTTATACTGACACCAAGCCAGTGAGATGGAAGGTGTGTTATACTGACACCAAGTCAGTGAGATGGAGTATTGTTATTGTAGTGTCTGTGTTTGTTGTGTCTGTTGGTTAGCCATGCCACCAGGATCTATTGAGCTGAGCCCTTATCTGTGATAATGGGGTTTGAACTTATCAACTCCGTCTCTGGCACTAACGTGATTAGCCTGGGGCCATGTGGGCCAGCACCAGGATGTCAGAGACTACTGGTGGCCAGACAGACAGACAGGGCCTGGAGCTGCCTACAGCCACAAGACTATAGGAGGCTGTGGGAAACAGGGGAGGTTATAATGGCCAGCTTTGTCATGACTGAAGAGGATGGCCTTTCTCTTTCACCCTCACTCTTTCTTTATGGAAATAGTTGTTTTCTACTTTTACTGCCTCTGAGAAATGTTCTACATGACATACACAGAAAGCCCCCTGCGTCACCCCTTTACCCATGCAGTCATCAAATCAAATCAAATCATATTGGATTGGTCACATACACATATTTAGTAGATGTTATTGCGGGTGTAGCGAAATGCTTGTGTTCCTAGCTCCAACAGTGCAGTAATATCTAACAATTCACAACAACACACAAATCTAAAGCAAAATAATGGAGTTTAGAAAGATATAAATATTAGGACGAGCAATGTCTGCGTAGCATTAAAATACAGTAGAATAGAATACAGTATATACTGTACATATGCACACACACACACACACACACACACACACACACACACACACACACACACACACACACACACACACACACACACACACACACACACACACACACACACACATACACACACACACACACACACACACACAGTCTTGTACAGCTAACCTTGTGGGGACACACAATTCAGTCCCATTCAAAATCCTATTTTCCTTAACCCTAAAACATACCCTAACCTTAACCTTAACCCTAACCCGTACCCTAAACTTAAACCTAACCCTAAACCTAATCCTAGTTTCTAACCCTAAACCTAACCCGTACCCGTACCCCTATCCCTAACTCTAACATTAACCCAAAAACCTAACCTTAACCCTAACCCTAAACTAATCCTAGTTTCTAACCCTCAACCTAGCTCCTAACCCTAAACCTAATTCTAACCCAAACACTAATTCTAACCTTAACCATAAACACCCTAGAAATAGCATTTGACCTTGTGAGGACTAACAAAATGTCCCCAGTTGGTCAAATTCTTGTTTGTTTACTATTCTTGTGGGGACTTCTGGTTAAACACATCCATGGCTGGTCTGGCCAGTGTATATATATAGACTTGGCAGTTCGGCAGTAGAGCAGTAGAACCAGGACACTGATACCTCTGTTGAGCAGGAAGAGGTCTTTGTTCCACACACAGATACTGATCTAATCTCCATCAGTTAGTCTGTACAGGCAACCAGGCTGCCTAACTCACACTCACTCACACACACATGCACACACACATGTGTATGCACAGCCTGTTGCCAGCTCACGTTGAGCAGGATGCAAGAGTGAGAAGCCCTGGAAGTCTGTGGCGGAGACCACTGCAGCCAGAAAGGGCACTGCCACCCAGGAACTTCACACACACACACACACACACACACACACACACACACACACACACACACACACACACACACACACACACACACACACACACACACACACACACACACACACACACACACACACACACACACACACACACACACTTAAAACAATCAGTGGTGTCAAAGACCTGAGATGGCCTCATGATGTACAGTACAGCCTATATTGAGTATAGAACAGGTTCAGCCTTAAGGGAGAGAGAGAAGAGGTGGAAAGAGGATGGAGATAGAACCTACTATATGTACAAGAGACAGTGAGGGAGAGCAGGAGATGGCCAGACAGAAAGAGACAGTGAGGGAGACCAGGAGATGGCCAGACAGAAAGAGACAGTGAGGGAGACCAGGAGATGGCCAGACAGAAAGAGACAGTGAGGGAGACCAGGAGATGGCCAGACAGAAAGAGACAGCGAGGGAGACCAGGAGATGGCCAGACAGAAAGAGACAGTGAGGGAGTCCAGGAGATGGCCAGACAGAAAGAGACAGTGAGGGAGAGCAGGAGATGGCCAGACAGAAAGAAAGAGACAGTGAGGGAGAGCAGGAGATGGCCAGACAGAAAGAAAGAGTGGCAAGAGTAAGGTACGATAGCAGGACCTGGTTGTTGTCTTCCCTCTCTTCCCTCTCTTCCCTCTCTTCCCTCTCTTCCCTCAGCCAGTAGATTCAAGTGATTTCAACAGCAAGACATTATGCAAATGAGCGCTGCCATAGAAGTGTTGTAATAATATTTCTAAATTGTTAACAGTAATCATGTTTAAGGAGGGGAGGGAAATAAAACAACAGTATTTATTACCCAGAGATCCCTAATCCGATAAACCCACATCATTTACTTTGCAATGGCAAAGGAAATGTTTTCTATTGAATACAAAGGAGGTGATAACACAGCTGCCGTCTTTCCTCCGTTAAGATGGAGATAAAGAGGCATTTATCACTTTTATTGTGTCTTTCTACTTGCAGATAATTAATTGCAGGAGATAATTTGATCTTTTTGTCTGTTCATTTTTCTCTCTGCCTCACTCTTAAATGTGTCTGCGTCTTTTCTCTCCTCTCTCTGAGTCTGTGAGACAATGTCTGCTGCGCTGCGGGTAGAATGGCTGCTGCTCTAGATGGATGCTCAGATTAAAAGAAGGAATGAGAGAGGAGAGAATCAAAGTATACTAGTCAATAATACCACTTCCATTCTGCCTCACCAATAGGGAGAGTAATGTTATTACACTGACTCACACACTCCTTTGACTATCTTATCTAATACGTTTATTCTATGTACTACATTGTCAGTTACTGAGACGGAATGGTGAGCGGGAGAAGACACACAGACACACACAAGCATCTCTTTTTCTCTCTCTCTCACACACACACCTACACCCACACGCGCACACGTCACGCACATACAAAGGGACTAGGGTGTAGGTAGAATGGGACTGAGGCAGTTTGTCTGTGCCATGGCATCAATAGACTTTCCGCCTGGAAGCCCAACAGACACAAGGAGGGACGAGGCGAGGGGGTTGGTGTCAGACATGACAATGTGCATAGAGACTCTCCAACTTTTAAGCAGGACTTTGTCCAATTAGGAGGTTAAACAAACGGGCCTGACTGAGGCTGTCTGAACTCCTTCAGCCTGAGAGAAAGAGACACAGAGAGGAAGAGAGAAGAAGGGATAAAGAGAAATAGGGAGAGAGCCCACAGGAAACACTTCAAGTACCTCTGTGCTCTCTATATCCACTCAGCCTCCTCTCATCTGCAATTTCCTCTCTAAACTCTGCTCTCAATCCCTCTGTCCATGCATTCCATACCACTCCAATCTAGCACAGCTGTCTGTTTAGTCACAAATCCATGAATTCAAACGTGCAGAATAAGAGAGGTCTATCTGTTTGGGGGTTAGCATACACTCTTAGAAAAAAGGGTTCCAAAGGGTTCTTCGACTGTCCCCATAGGAGAACCCTTTTTGTTTCTAGGCGGAACTCTTTTGGGTTCCATGTAGAACCCTCTGGGGAAAGGGTTCTACATGAAACCCAATATGGTTCTATCTGGAACCAAAAAGGGTTCTTCAAAGGGTTATCCTCTGGGAACAGCCAAAGAACCCTTTTAGGTTCTAGATAGCATGTTTGTTTCTAAGAGTGTAGTGTTTGTATTAGACCTGAGTGATGTGTCCCTGGTTGGTGTGTCAGATGTCTGCGTGGCGACATGCAGCCAGGCCAGAGGGCATGGTGGGGAGACCTGCCCAACCCAACAGTGGAGGCAATATTAGAGAGGCAGGCCTGGGTCAGACTCAAGACAATGTCTCACCTTCAGGACCTCAAGTCACACGCCATCCAAGAATCTCTTATCCTTCCGTCACTTCGCTTCTCTCCTCCCTCTCTCCCTCTCTCTGTCTATCTCTCTCTAACCATTGTCTGGGCGGAAAGCCGTTGGCACACACGCTGGCACCCAGACACACAAGCAGCGGGCTCAGTGGGCTGTTTGGCTTGGCACAGGAGTGCATGGGGAGTGTCCTACTCTTCTCTCCTCTGTCCTGCCTCTCAGGTTGCGCTCTCCAGAATGGGCAGATGGTCTTTGAGGAAGGGGGGCTACTAGGGGTCTCCCTCTCTGTCTGTATAACTGTCAGTCTGTCCATTCAGCTTTACTGCATACCAGCAGAAGGAGTTACTATCAGCAAGACATGTCAGCTGCCACTGAAGTCTTTCATGTCATGGACAGAGTATGTTGTTGTACTTCAGTCATACCATGCTTGTCTAGACAGCGTTGTGTGTGTGTGTGTGTGTGTGTGTGTGTGTGTGTGTGTGTGTGTGTGTGTGTGTGTGTGTGTGTGTGTGTGTGTGTGTGTGTGTGTGTGTGTGTGGTAATCTGATTACAGGCAGATGGTCACATAGTCAGTCTGTGATGTGATCTGACACACACATTGCATGTCATAGCAGAGTTGACAGTGGATTGGTCACCAGAGCCAAATGCATGAATACCTATTAATGACGTAGGAATCAGGAAGCCAGAGGAGGAGCGAGAGAGTAAGTGGACATTCTAGAGTGAATTGGGTGTGTAACACAGCCACCTCTGTGACAGGCCTTAAACCCTGTGTGTGAGAAAGATGAAATAGGGCACTAGGTTTATAGGGCAGTATAGTCAAACACATAAGCCCATCCAATCCCAGAAACGTTCCATCACCTCCTCTTGGGGTTAAAAGGTACCATTCACACCATGCCGAGAAATCCTATGGGGAATACTATAGGGGCATGGGGTATGTAGTGGTATGATCCTATAGGGGTTTGGCCCTGTAGTCAAACCACAGAAATCTGAGTATCTGAACACAATACATCCATCTCCCAAAGCCATATTGCAATTTAGTATCTCACCAAGTAGCATCAGCTACACAATGCTATCTTCACAGTTTCTCCATATTGATCCAGGTTTTAGCATGAAGATGCCGGAACGTTCACTGGAAAACAATTAACCTTGCATGTGACTTTTAGAGTCTCTTTAAGCTGGGCTTTTAGAGATGTTTAATCCACCCTTTCAAATGTATCAGAGCACTAACTATTATCCATTCATTTCAGTGCTTTCAAATGGGCTTTAATCTGCTGGATTAACCCCTGTGTTATGTTTCATCAAAGGAGTGGCAAACCCCTCGCTGCTCTCTTGCCGCTCCTCACTATCCCACATTGAACAGAGGAGAAGCACAATGAAAAGGGGTGAGAGGATGGATGGATGTAGGGCAGGCAGAGAGGGACATGGAGCCCAAAACACATCACACTACTGACTGAGGATACAGAGGAATGGAGAGATGGATGTGGAGAGGAGGAGGGAAGACATGTGCGTTGAGGATATAGGAGATAGTTGACAGTGAATAGGAAATTAAAGGAAATCGGGAAGTGTAACCGATGAGAGTTGGTCAAGTAACTAGGTCATGACCCCAGAGGCTGAGGTCAAATGGTCACCTCTTCCCATCCCTCTGTCTGTGTCACACCCCCTCTCTGTGTGTGTGTGTGTGTGTGTGTGTGTGTGTGTGTGTGTGTGTGTGTGTGTGTGTGTGTGTGTGTGTGTGTGTGAGAGAGAGAGAGTGATAAAGAGAGAGAGAGATAGAGCTAGCTAGAAAGGGAGAGAGAGAGCCTGTGTGTGTGTGTGTGTGTGTGTGTGTGTGTGTGTGTGTGTGTGTGTGTGTGTGTGTGTGTGTGTGTGTGTGTGTGTGTGTGTGTGTGTGAGAGAGAGAGAGAGAGAAAGAGAGTGATAAAGAGAGAGATAGAGCTAGCTAGAAAAGGAGAGAGAGAGAGATAGAGCTAGCTAGAAAGGGAGAGAGAGAGAGATAGAGCTAGCTAGAACGGGAGAGAGAGATAGAGCTAGAAAGGGAGAGAGAGAGAGTGATAAAGAGAGAGATAGAGCTGGCTAGAAAGAGAGCGAGAGAGAGATAGAGCTAGCTAGAAAGGGATAGAGAGAGACATAGAGCTAGCTAGAAAGGGAGAGCGAGAGAGATAGAGCTGGCTAGAAAGAGAGCGAGAGAGAGATAGAGCTAGCTAGAAAGGGAGAGAGAGAGAGATAGAGCTAGCTAGAAAGGGAGAGAGAGAGAGATAGAGCTAGCTAGAAAGGGAGAGAGAGAGATAGAGATAGCTAGAAAGGGAGAGAGAGAGAGACTCAGTGAGCATAGCCTTGCTATTGAGAAAGGCCGCCGTAGGCAGACATGGCTCTCAAGAGAAGACAGGCTATGTGCACACTGCCCACAAAATGAGGTGGAAACTGAGCTGCACTTCCTAACCTCCTGCCCAATGTATGACCATATTAGAGAGACATATTTCCCTCAGATTACACAGATCCACAAAGAATTTGAAAACAAATCCAATTTTGATAAACTCCCATATCTACTGGGAGAAATTCCACAGTGTGCCATCACAGCAGCAAGATTTGTGACCTGTTGCCACAAGAAAAGGGCAACCAGTGAAGAACAAACACCATTGTAAATACAACCCATATTTATGCTTATTTATTTTAACTTGTGTGCTTTAACCATTTGTACATTGTTACAACACTGTATATATATAATATAACATTTGTAATGTCTTTATTGTTTTGAAACTTCTGTATGTGTAATGTTTACTGTTAATTTGTATTGTTTATTTCACTTTTGTATAATATCTACCTCACTTGCTTTGGCAATGTTAACACATGTTTCCCATGCCAATAAAGCCCCTTGAATTGAATTGAGATAGAGCTAGCTAGAAAGGGAGAGAGAGAGATAGAGCTAGCTAGAAAGGGAGAGAGAGAGTGATAAAGAGAGAGATAGAGCTGGCTAGAAAGAGAGCGAGAGAGAGATAGAGCTAGCTAGAAAGAGAGCGAGAGAGAGATAGAGCTAGCTAGAAAGGGAGAGAGAGATATAGCTAGCTAGAAAGGGAGAGAGAGAGAGATAGAGCTAGCTAGAAAGGGAGAGAGAGAGAGATAGAGCTAGCTAGAAAGGGAGAGAGAGAGAGAGATAGAGCTAGCTAGAAAGGGAGAGATAGAGATAGAGCTAGCTAGAAAGAGAGAGAGAGAGATAGAGCTAGCTAGAAAGGGAGAGAGAGAGAGATAGAGCTAGCTAGAAAGGGAGAGAGAGAGAGAGATAGAGCTAGCTAGAAAGGGAGAGAGAGAGAGATAGAGCTAGCTAGAAAGAGAGAGAGAGAGATAGAGCTAGCTAGAAAGGGAGAGAGAGAGATAGAGCTAGCTAGAAAGAGAGAGAGAGAGAGATAGAGCTAGCTAGAAAGAGAGAGAGAGAGAGAGAGCTAGCTAGAAAGAGAGAGAGAGAGATAGAGCTAGCTAGAAAGAGAGAGAGAGAGATAGAGCTAGCTAGAAAGAGAGAGAGAGAGATAGAGCTAGCTAGAAAGAGAGAGAGAGAGAGAGATAGAGCTAGCTAGAAAGAGAGAGAGAGAGATAGAGCTAGCTAGAAAGAGAGAGAGAGAGAGATAGAGCTAGCTAGAAAGAGAGAGAGAGAGAGAGAGCTAGCTAGAAAGAGAGAGAGAGAGATAGAGCTAGCTAGAAAGAGAGAGAGAGAGATAGAGCTAGCTAGAAAGAGAGAGAGAGAGAGAGATAGAGCTAGCTAGAAAGGGAGAGAGAGAGATAGAGCTAGCTAGAAAGAGAGAGAGAGAGAGATAGAGCTAGCTAGAAAGAGAGAGAGAGAGAGAGAGAGCTAGCTAGAAAGAGAGAGAGAGAGATAGAGCTAGCTAGAAAGAGAGAGAGAGAGATAGAGCTAGCTAGAAAGAGAGAGAGAGAGATAGAGCTAGCTAGAAAGAGAGAGAGAGAGATAGAGCTAGCTAGAAAGAGAGAGAGAGAGAGAGATAGAGCTAGCTAGAAAGAGAGAGAGAGAGATAGAGCTAGCTAGAAAGAGAGAGAGAGAGATAGAGCTAGCTAGAAAGAGAGAGAGAGAGATAGAGCTAGCTAGAAAGAGAGAGAGAGAGATAGAGCTAGCTAGAAAGAGAGAGAGAGAGAGAGATAGAGCTAGCTAGAAAGAGAGAGAGAGAGATAGAGCTAGCTAGAAAGAGAGAGAGAGAGATAGAGCTAGCTAGAAAGAGAGAGAGAGAGATAGAGCTAGCTAGAAAGAGAGAGAGAGAGAGAGATAGAGCTAGCTAGAAAGAGAGAGAGAGAGATAGAGCTAGCTAGAAAGAGAGAGAGAGAGATAGAGCTAGCTAGAAAGAGAGAGAGAGAGAGAGAGCTAGCTAGAAAGAGAGAGAGAGAGATAGAGCTAGCTAGAAAGAGAGAGAGAGAGAGAGATAGAGCTAGCTAGAAAGAGAGAGAGAGAGAGAGAGAGCCTGTGTGTGACACTGGAATTGGAACATTCATCTGACTGGAGTTGATGTCATAGGTCACAAGCTGCACTGTTCAACCCCTCAGAGAACTTCACATTTCCCAGAATGCAGAGAGTCAATGATCAGTCAACACAATAAGCACTACAGACTACAGCACTGAGAAGCCATAAAACCACTGCCTATGTTAACATGAGAACCTGTAGATTTGAGAAAAGTGTAATTCTTGAGAAATCCCTCTGTTTGAGACAGTACATCCTCAACATTCTGAGCAGCCTTCAGCAGGGGGTTTTAGGATGTGTTCTCCTTTAATCTCTACTTCGAGCCCACTAACACACACATTAACACTTGCACACACGCACAGTCACACACACACACTCCCTGTTTTTGACCGCTTCTCACCCCACAGCACAAAGGGCCCCTCTGTGATATCAAAGCCAAAACAACTCGTGCTTGGCTCAGATGGTGACCAGGAGTGGCCCAATCCTCTTTCCCTCCACAGAGCCACATACACACCCTCAGCTCCACACACAGCTGTACAGCCCCATGCAGTCCCACAGCTGCCTACTGACAGGCCTGAGTGGACTAATCCCAGTCAGAGAGGGAGAGGGTGGGAGGGGAGCAAGGAGCTGACACCTGAGACATACATATGGATACTGTAGACACACACACACACACATGTATGTAGACATGCATGAAGATACACAGACAGCCGGAGAGACTCAGGGACTGACTCACACACACATACAGACTAAATGAGATGCACTCACTGTGACCATGCATTAAAGATCCAATGCAGACATTTCTACCTAAATATAAATTCATTTCTGTGTAACAATTAAGTATCCTACTGTGATTGTTTTCAATTAAAATGGTAAAAAATAAACAAAAATTGCTTATTAGCAAAGAGACATTTCTCAATCAAGAATTTTGATAGGACTGACGGGAGTGATCTGAGTGGGGAGGGGAAAACTGAAAACGAGCTGTTATTGGCAGAGAGGTTTGGAACTCTCTTTCTTATTGGTCTATTAACTAATTTACCCTCTGGTGATGTCACCAGGCAGGCCAAAACTCCATCCCACCAAAACAGGCTGAGATTTCAGGCAGTCTTTTCAAACA
The DNA here is from genome assembly GCF_045679555.1 of Salvelinus alpinus. Taxonomy (NCBI): domain Eukaryota; kingdom Metazoa; phylum Chordata; class Actinopteri; order Salmoniformes; family Salmonidae; genus Salvelinus; species Salvelinus alpinus. The sequence goes on along the minus strand of NC_092102.1, from coordinate 24,996,463 downwards.
GTTCTTATACTGAAAGGACATTATCATAATTTTCACAATTTCACAGTATTATTCCAACCTCATAGTGTGGAAATATAAATAAAACACAGAAAAATAAAACACACATTTTTGACTGCACTGGGCCTGTAGCCATTTACACAGGGCTGAATACCAGGAAACTGGTTACCGAGATTTACCACCCAACCCCACTCCCTTTCCCCGAGATAAATAACTGTGAGAAACCGGTAAATTATTATAAATTATTTATATCAACAGCATGAGATGAAATTATATGGGATGTCTAAATCTGGCTTCTCTACCGCCTTCTCTCTGCCATCTGCATGATCAATCATCAACGCCCAGGGTGGGGACAGACAGCACATCTCAGTATCATCTCAAAATGACAACCTTTTTTCTTGTGACAGGTAGGCCTGCATTTGCTGCAGTGTAGCCTGTGCTACACTAATATAAAGACTGTCTAACTTACACATCTCCATCTGGCTTCCGGGGTCACCTTTGGTGTTAATTGTAGAGTTACATTTTGCAGCTGCAGAGCTTTAAAACAGCCGTTCACAGAATATCGTTGCTTTAAATCAGTGCATGTTTCTTTCTCTCCATCAATTCCATTCAAATTGCATCCAAAATAGATAATCCTGTTCAAGATGTATATATATATATATAGATGTCCTAGCCTACCTCTTTCAGGTAATAAATTCAATTTAGTATTTGCCTTATATTTAGCTAATGAATGATGGGTTATACAGAAGCTTCTTACTTATAGCCCTTTCTCAATACACATCTGCTCTCCACTGGCCACTCTCCTAAAAAATGCTTCCTAGCTCGTGGAGTCCCAAGCCCATAAATGTGTTATACTAAAAGACTATTCGAAGAGCGATGTGAGTTCTTGTTCGCTGAATGTTAAATACAGCAGCCAGTGGAACTTACAGGGAGTTTGAATAAAGAGAGTCCGAGCGATGGTGGTAAGCTATAGCAGATTTTTATTCAGACCGTCACCCATAACCATTCAATCTTCATAAACAGAAGTGAAGGTCTTCTGCATCTCATTCTAGTCCTATATTATTCAAGGATGTCATCAGAATGATGAAGATAAGGACAACAAAACGTATTTCATTAAACTGTTGAAAGCGAGGAAGGAATGAAGCAACAATAGAGAGAGAAAGAGGAGGTCGGCTAATAACATCAGGGGAAATATTATGAAAGGTATATATGTGTCAGCCTACTAATTATACAAATAGGCTCTATTATATTTCAAAATTAAAATCAAATTGCTAGCCAAATAATTGTAACTTTGTGAGCCACGTGTATGGCACCAACATCACATGTTCTCTCCCAGCTTCATGGTTTAAAGGAGGTGTGTAATTCCAGGTCATATAATACAGTATAATACTATACAGTACAGTAATACAGTCCACACTCAAAAATATTAGCTTACTGGAGTTGTTTCATTTATTTACCGAAGAGAGCATAGCTACATCTATGGGCTTTTCTGTTTTTTCTGTTGTGCCTAATGTGCAGTAGCATATACAGTATATTAAACTGAACAAAAATATAAATGCAACATGTAAAGTGTTGGTCTCATGTTTCATGAGCTGGAATAAAAGATCCCAGAAATGTTCCATATGCAGAAAAAGCTTATTTCTCTCAAATGTTCTTCACAAATGTGTTTTCATCCCTGTTAGTGAGCATTTCTCATTTGCCAAGATAATCCATCCACCTGACAGATGTGGCATATCAAGAAGCTGATTAAATAGCATGATCATTACACAGGTGCACCTTGTACTGGGGACAATAAAAGGCCACTCTAAAATGTGCAGTTTTGTCACATAACACAATGCCTCAGATGTCTCAAGTTTTGAGGGAGCGTGCAATTGGCATGCTGACTGCAGGAATGTACACCAGAGCTGTTGCCAGAAAATGTAATGTTAAGTTCTCTACCATAAGCTGTGAACAGAGTGCCCCATGGTGGCAGTGGGGCTATGGTATGGACAGGCATAAGCTACGGACAACGAACACAATTTTATCTATGGCAATTTGAATGCACAGAAATATCGTGATGAAATCCTGGGGCCCATTGTCGTGCCATTCATCCACCACCATCACTTCAGAATTCCTGGAAGCTGAAAATGCCTCAGTTCTTCTACGGCCTGCGTACTCACCAGACATTTCACCCATTGAGCATGTTTGGGATGCTCTGGATCAACGTATACAACAGTGTTCCGGTTGCCACCAATATCCAGCAACTTTGCACAGCCATTGAAGAGGAGTGGGACAACATTCCACAATCAACAGCCTGATTAACTCTATGTGAAGGAGATGTGTCGTGCTATGAGGCAAATGGTGGCCACACCAGATACTGACTGGTTTTCTGATCCACACCTTTTCTTTAAGGTATCTTTGAAATGGTTGGATGTTGCATTAATATTTTTGTTCAGAATATACAGTATATGTTGTATTGGATAACGGCACAATCATTTGAGCTTTTCTGGTCTTGGTCTCATTAAATGTCTTTAATGTAGGTCTCATTACATGTCTTTAATGTAGGTCTCATTACATGTCTTTAATGTAGGTCTCATCAGGCTCAGGTAGCATCAGACTAGAGTTTTCATGCTGATCAAAGCTCTAATCAAATGCAGACATATTTATGTGTTTTATAATGCTTTAGTTATGACACTTCTGGTTTTGTTGGGAAATACCGGGTTACCCAGGAGAAAAGTGATTTATTCTCTGGATGGAACATTTGTAAAATACCTGGAAAATATCCAGACCTAGTGGCTGTACAGTAACATGCTGTACATGACATCAGAGCTCTGACTGCGCTTCACAGCGCTCTACGGGTTTTGACTAACAGACGTTATGAGCCCATCCCTCCCGGTAATTGGGCAACTTTTGCAAATTCTTTGTCTGAGTGAGGGAAATGCTGTAAATGAAGATGATTCGATGTATTTTGAAAGATGAGACGTTGAAAAATATAATAAATATCACTTTGATATCATAAAAGCAAGCCAAACACAGTCCAAATATGCACTTCACATTTCCAAATTACAAAACTCAAGTCATTTACAGTGTCAACGTTTATGATCACTATGTTTGATATACAGTTACAAGACCACATGTTTCAAACCTTGGGATGTTCTGAACAGAATGAGCCGATGTTTGTTTATTGTGAAGAAAATTCACCCCGGCACACACACCTGACTCCTTTCTATTCGCACCAAAATTCACCCCGGCACACACACCTGACTCCTTTCTATTCGCACCAAAATTCACCCCGACACACACACCTGACTCCTTTCTATTCGCACCAAAATTCAATCTGTTTCTCTGAATGGCCTTGTGAAAGCCTTACTGTAAGATCCTATTTTATAACTTAGCTAGTCATGTTGGCAATAGAACAAGCTTTCACATGATGCCCACCTGACCCAGATTGGGATTTATAATGGGCCGTTTTTGGATTGCGTAAACAACAACAGTCATTGTGTGATGGCGGGGATGCAGGGTTGTGTTCCAAACCAAAGGACAACACGTTGATTGCTCTAGATCCTCAACGGAACAGCAGGAGGGCTCAAAAAAGTACAGGATAGTTGAAGACTCTTCTTTGAGTCATAAAAGTCATAAAGAGTCATAAAACATTTCAATTTAGCCCTTCCGTATAGGCCAATTCCCACGAGTGTAAAGGGTTAACATGGTGGCCAACCTTGATTAATACACAAACACCGCAGGCAAACAATCTGTACACTAGATTTACCATGTGTATATTCATAGACAGGTAAAACAGGTGGTAAGTGCGATTTGATATGAAACAGGGACTACATTAGTTGACCTTGTGAACTGTGGGGAATCAAGTCAAGTTTCTAATCTGTGTGTGCTTGTGTACTGTATGGGCACAGCTCTGCTGTGGTAGTCTGTATTGTCGCTGTCTGGAGGAAGGCCGTAGGGGAATCAGAGGGCGTCCATCTGTCAGCATGCTGGCCAGACTCAGACCTACATGGCCAGACTCAACCCTGTACGGCCAGACTCAGCCCTGCATGGCCAGACTCAGCCCTGCATGGCCAGACTCAGCCCTGCATGGCCAGACTCAGCCCTGTACGGCCAGACTCAGCCCTGCACGGCCAGACTCAGCCCCGCACGGCCATTCTCAGCCCTGCACGGCCAGACTCAGCCCCGCACGGCCAGACTCAGCCCCGCAGGGCCAGACTCAGCCCCGCAGGGCCAGACTCAGCCCTGCATGGCCAGACTCAGCCCTGCATGGCCAGACTCAGCCCTGCATGGCCAGACTCAGCCCTGCATGGCCAGACTCAGCCCTGTACGGCCAGACTCAGCCCTGCATGGCCAGACTCAGCCCTGTATGGCCAGACTCAGCCCTGCATGGCCAGACTCAGCCCTGCATGGCCAGACTCAGCCCTGCATGGCCAGACTCAGCCCTGTACGGCCAGACTCAGCCCTGCACGGCCAGACTCAGCCCCGCACGGCCAGACTCAGCCCGCACGGCCAGACTCAGCCCCGCACGGCCAGACTCAGCCCCGCAGGGCCAGACTCAGCCCCGCAGGGCCAGACTCAGCCCCGCTTGGCCAGACTCAGCCCTGCATGGCCAGACTCAGCCCTGCATGGCCAGACTCAGCCCTGTACGGCCAGACTCAGCCCTGCATGGCCAGACTCAGCCCTGTACGGCCAGACTCAGCCCTGCATGGCCAGACTCAGCCCTGTATGGCCAGACTCAGCCCTGCATGGCCAGACTCAGCCCTGCATGGCCAGACTCAGCCCTGCAGGGTCAGACTCAGCCCTGCAGGGCCAGACTCAGCCCTGTATGGCCAGACTCAGCCCTGCATGGCCAGACTCAGCCCTGCATGGCCAGACTCAGCCCTGCATGGCCAGACTCAGCCCTGCATGGCCAGACTCAGCCCTGCATGGCCAGACTCAGCCCTACATGGCCAGACTCAGCCCTGCATGGCCAGACTCAGCCCCGCATGGCCAGACTCAGCCCCGCATGGCCAGACTCAGCCCCGCATGGCCAGACTCAGCCCTGCATGGCCAGACCCAGCCCTGTATGGCCAGACCCAGCCCTGTATGGCCAGACTCAGCTCTGCATGGCCAGACTCAGCTCTGCATGGCCAGACTCAGCTCTGCATGGCCAGACTCAGCCCTGCATGGCCAGACTCAGCTCTGCATGGTCAGACTCAGCCCTGTATGGCCAGAATCAACTCTGCATGGCCAGACTCAGCTCTGCATGGCCAGACTCAGCCCCGTATGGCCAGACTCAGCCCCGCATGGCCGGACTCAGCCCCGCATGGCCGGACTCAGCTCTGCATGGCCAGACCCAGCCCTGCATGGCCAGACTCAGCTCTGCATGGTCAGACTCAGCCCTGTATGGCCAGAATCAACTCGGCATGGCCAGACTCAGCTCTGCATGGCCAGACTCAGCTCTGCATGGCCAGACTCAGCCCCGTATGGCCAGACTCAGCCCCGCATGGCCAGACTCAGCCCCGCATGGCCAGACTCAGCCCTGCATGGCCAGACTCAGCCCTGCATGGCCAGACTCAGCCCCGCATGGCCAGACTCAGCCCCGCATGGCCAGACTCAGCCCCGCATGGCCAGACTCAGCCCCGCATGGCCAGACTCAGCCCCGCATGGCCAGACTCAGCCCCGTATGGCCAGACTCAGCCCTGCATGGCCAGACTCAACTCTGCATGGCCACACTCAGCCCCGCATGGCCAGACTCAGCCCTGCATGGCCAGACTCAGCCCTGCATGGCCAGACTCAGCCCTGCATGGCCAGACTCAGCTCTGCATGGCCAGACTCAGCCCTGCATGGCCAGACTCAGCCCTGCATGGCCAGACTCAGCCCTGCATACTCCACAGAGAGAGAGGGGAGGTGGGGTGGCTCAGTCTCAACCACTATTTTCTCTCCAACCAAATCAAACCACAACCCATAAACTCCCCACATTGTGGGGCCCACACAGAACAGAACCACCCCCACCGTCGTGTTAGAACTGTGGCCCACCATGCGAGCTAAGGGTGGGCCAGAGGGAAGGAACAGAGAGGAGAGGAGAGGGAGGGGGCACTATACAGTACTCTACAATCTCTCCAACAACTCCCCTACCCCTACCCTACCCCCTACATGACTGGGCTGTGTCAGGAAGCCTGCCAAGTCTCTTTACGCTTCAATTAAGCAGAGGAGAGGCCACAGCATAGCCCTGCCGTCCGCCTCAGTCCCCAGCATAGCCCTGCTCTGACTCGCTCCCCTCCTCTCACAGCACAGCACAGAACAACACACCACAGGGAGATTACACTCACGGCATCAGTCGCTTGCTTTTCCGCTGTAACGCATTGTTCCCCCCACAATGGAACCAAAAGCCTGGGGAGTAAAGCCTTGTTTGGTGGGGAGGGGGGAGGAGAGAGGGGAGCTGACAAAGTTATTTTAGCCATGGAGAGGCTGAGAGTGGCACTGTGATATCAGGCTCAGTAATCTAATGCCTTCCGTAGCTCATGAACAATAGAGATTCTTGGCACATGCAGGGCCAACAGATGGGAGAATTACACTACCTCTGGTTATTATCTTTAAGTTTGTTCTCTTCTCCCAGTTTCTCTCTTTCTCTCCCCCTTCCTTCTCCCTCTCCCTCTCTCTCTATGTTGAAGAGGAATGCTAAATCAGCCCTCCCTCCTCCAGTGCTGTGGAAAAACTTTGAAAGCTGAAAAAAAGCCTCAGCCATCAAAGGTTACCGTTTATGGATGTGTTTTAACACAAAGAGCAGAACAGAACAGAGCACAGCAGAACAGAACAGAACAGAACAGAACAGAGCAGAGCAGAGCAGAACAGAGCACAGCAGAGCAGAACAGAGCACAGCAGAACAGAACAGAGCAGAGCACAGCAGAGCAGAGCAGAGCAGAACAGAACAGAACAGAGCACAGCAGAGCAGAACAGAACAGAGCAGAGCACAGCAGAGCAGAACAGAGCAGAGCAGAACAGAACAGAGCACAGCAGAACAGAGCAGAGCAGAACAGAACAGAGCAGAGCAGAACAGAACAGAGCAGAGCAGAACAGAACAGAACAGAGCACAGCAGAGCAGAACAGAGCACAGCAGAGCAGAACAGAACAGAGCAGAGCACAGCAGAGCAGAACAGAGCAGAGCAGAACAGAACAGAACAGAGCACAGCAGAGCAGAACAGAGCAGAGCACAGCAGAGCAGAACAGAGCAGAGCAGAACAGAACAGAGCACAGCAGAGCAGAACAGAGCACAGCAGAGCAGAACAGAGCAGAGCACAGCAGAGCAGAACAGAGCAGAGCACAGCAGAGCAGAACAGAGCAGAGCACAGCAGAGCAGAACAGAACAGTACAGAGCACAGCAGAGCAGAGCAGAGCAGAGCACAGCAGAGCAGAACAGAACAGAACAGAGCACAGCAGAACAGAACAGAGCAGAGCACAGCAGAACAGAGCAGAGCACAGCAGAACAGAACAGTACAGAGCACAGCAGAGCAGAGCAGAGCACAGAACAGAGCAGAACAGAACAGAGCACAGCAGAGCAGTACACTACAGAGCACAGCAGAGCAGAGCACAGAACAGAGCACAGCAGAGCAGTACAGTACAGAGCACAGCAGAGCAGAGCACAGAACAGAACAGAGCACAGTGTGCGTGTGTGTGTGGACGTGTTTAACTATACTTTTGGGGACCAGAAGTAGAATGGTAAATGAACAAACATTTGACAAACTGGGGACATTTTGTTAGTCCCCACAAGGTCAAATGCTATTTCTAGGGTGTTTAGGGTTAAGGTTAGAATTAGTGTTAGGGTTAGAATTAGGTTTAGGGTTAGGAGCTAGGGTTAGGTTTAGGGCTAAGGTCAGGGTTAGTGTTAGGGTACGGATTAGGGGAAACAGAATTTTGAATGGGACTGAATTCTGTGTCCCCACAAGGTTAGTTATACAAGACTGTGTGTGTGTGTGTGTGTGTGTGTGTGTGTGTGTGTGTGTGTGTGTGTGTGTGTGTGTGTGTGTGTGTGTGTGTGTGTGTGTGTGTGTGTGTGTGTGTGTGTTCAAGGGCCCCAGTGTTCTGATTGCAGAAACTTCTCCAGGCATGCGATGCCTACTTGATAATCACACAGCCGTGGAGTGGAGAATCTACAGGCTCGTCTCTATCACCAATGGGCTGTAGTCTGCTCTGCTCAGCCCTGACACGTGGATTAGTATGTGTGTTCAATCCTCCTAGAATACCCACATCTCTATGTCTCTCTTGGTGATGGAAACCTCAGGGCTAAATAAGAAATGAAGATGATGCCACTTCAAAGTCAACTACAGAAGTCACTGAACCACGTGTAGGACTTCTGTCTGGAACACCATGGACCTGTCTGAGGGTAATAACATGGGAGGGATGCTCTCCTGAGTCCAGACTGAATGCTGTTAGACACAGGCAGCTTAATGAATAACAGGACAACAATGGGGCACATTGGGATATAACAGTGTCGCTGTCTGACATATGTATCATGCTATTGTTGGCTGAACCGACTCTCGTAACAGCATGCTAGCTAAAGAGTGTGTGTTACAATGTCAACGAGCCGTACATGCATGTGAGTTTTTGATCCTCACCAAGCTGTGGCTGACTGAACACTGAGCTGCACTGTAACAAATGTCTGCTGTGTCCACTGACCAAGCAGACTGACAGGCAGACAGACAGAGCTTCTGTGAAGAATTAACAGATGGGGCAGACAGACAGAGCTTCTGTGAAGAATAGACAGACAGGCAGACAGACAGAGCTTCTGTGAAGAATAGACAGACAGGCAGACAGACAGAGCTTCGTGAAAAATAGACAGATGGGTCAGACAGACAGAGCTTCTGTGAA
>NC_092102.1:21738265-21793265 GCF_045679555.1 Salvelinus alpinus | reverse complement strand
ATTATCTATCCTGATGCCTAGTCACTTTACCCTACCTTCATGTACATATCTACCTCAAATACCTTATTATTATCTATCCTGATGTCTAGTCACTTTACCCTGCCTCCATGTACATATCTACCTCAAAAACCTTACTATTATCTATCCTGATGCCTAGTCACTTTTGTCTGCCTTCATGTACATATCTACCTCAAATACCTTATTATTATCTATCCTGATGTCTAGTCACTTTACCCTGCCTTCATGTACATATCTACCTCAAATACCTTATTATTATCTATCCTGATGTCTAGTCACTTTACCCTGCCGTCATGTACATATCTACCTCAAATACCTTATTATTATCTATCCTGATGCCTAGTCACTTTACCCTGCCTTCATGTACATATCTACCTCAAATACCTTATTATTATCTATCCTGATGCCTAGTCACTTTACCCTACCTTCATGTACATATCTACCTCAAATACCTTATTATTATCTATCCTGATGCCTAGTCACTTTACCCTGCCTTCATGTACATATCTACCTCAAATACCTTATTATTATCTATCCTGATGCCTAGTCACTTTACCCTGCCTTCATGTACATATCTACCTCAAATACCTTATTATTATCTATCCTGATGCCTAGTCTCTTTACCCTGCCTTCATGTACATATCTACCTCAAATACCTTATTATTATCTATCCTGATGCCTAGTCACTTTACCCTGCCTTCATGTACATATCTACCTCAAATACCTTATTATTATCTATCCTGATGCCTAGTCACTTTACCCTGCCTTCATGTACATATCTACCTCAAATACCTTATTATTATCTATCCTGATGCCTAGTCACTTTACCCTGCCTTCATGTACATATCTACTTCAAATACCTTATTATTATCTATCCTGATGCCTAGTCACTTTACCCTGCCTTCATGTACATATCTACCTCAAATACCTTATTATTATCTATCCTGATGCCTAGTCACTTTACCCTGCCTTCATGTACATATCTACTTCAAATACCTTATTATTATCTATCCTGATGTCTAGTCACTTTACCCTGCCTTCATGTACATATCTACCTCAAATACCTTATTATTATCTATCCTGATGTCTAGTCACTTTACCCTGCCTTCATGTACATATCTACCTCAAATACCTTATTATTATCTATCCTGATGCCTAGTCACTTTACCCTGCCTTCATGTACATATCTACCTCAAATACCTTATTATTATCTATCCTGATGCCTAGTCACTTTACCCTGCCTTCATGTACATATCTACCTCAAATACCTTATTATTATCTATCCTGATGCCTAGTCACTTTACCCTGCCTCCATGTACATATCTACCTCAAATACCTTATTATTATCTATCCTGATGTCTAGTCACTTTACCCTGCCTTCATGTACATACTGTATCTACCTCAAATACCTTATTATTATCTATCCTGATGTCTAGTCACTTTACCCTACCTTCATGTACATATCTACCTCAAATACCTTATTATTATCTATCCTGATGCCTAGTCACTTTACCCTGCCTTCATGTACATATCTACCTCAAATACCTTATTATTATCTATCCTGATGCCTAGTTACTTTACCTTGCCTTCATGTACATATCTACCTCAAATACCTTATTATTATCTATCCTGATGCCTAGTCACTTTACCCTGCCTTCATGTACATATCTACCTCAAATACCTTATTATTATCTATCCTGATGCCTAGTTACTTTACCTTGCCTTCATGTACATATCTACCTCAAATACCTTATTATTATTTATCCTGATGCCTAGTCACTTTACCCTGCCTTCATGTACATATCTACCTCAAATACCTTATTATTATCTATCCTGATGCCTAGTCACTTTACCCTGCCTCCATGTACATATCTACCTCAAATACCTTATTATTATCTATCCTGATGCCTAGTCACTTTACCCTGCCTTCATGTACATATCTACTTCAAATACCTTATTATTATCTATCCTGATGCCTAGTCACTTTACCCTGCCTTCATGTACATATCTACCTCAAATACCTTATTATTATCTATCCTGATGCCTAGTCACTTTACCCTGCCTTCATGTACATATCTACCTCAAATACCTCGTACCTCTGCACATTGATCTGATACTGGTACTCCCTGTATATACCTCCATTCTTGTGTATTTTAATTTATTCCTCGTGTTACTATTTTATTTTAATTTTGTATTATTATTTTTAAACTGCCTGGTTGGGAAATGCTCGTAAGCAAGCATTTCACGGTAAAGTCTACATCAGTTTTATTCGCTGCATGTGACAAATAAAATTTGATTTGATTCGATTTGAAAACTCACCAATATCTCAACGTTAAGGAGGCATAAAGAATCTGTGGAACGAAGAAGGAGTAAATAGATTCCCCCAAGGAGAATCCAATAAGGACTATAGAGAACATCTCTGGGTAAATGGAATAACCTTAGGATAAAATATGTACATCTGATTTGCCTTCTTCACGGGCCTGATTAGAATGTCACCAGGGGGAATATGGAGGGAGTCCTCTCATCTGGCTTGGGCTCTGACTCCTGGGTTTGGGAGGGATGGAGTCTGTCTGTGGCTGAAGCTACTGTGTACTCTCTCTTCCAGCCAGGAGAATCATCTCTGCCAAAGCTTAAACTAGGACACAAAGGAAGACTGTGGTGCTTGATGCTCCCCTCCAGCTGAGGTGTTGGTAATACTATGGGAGAGGGTACACAAGATTGAAGGGAATCTGGAATGAAAGGAAGAAAGAGTGAGAGACAGATGTAGATACTGAAAAGATAGAGAGACAGTGTGTCCCCGGGCCCAAGTTTTTTGCCTGAACTATTTTATATATATATAAATATGTATATATTTTTCTACTAGCACTGACTTTGCTGATAGCTACTTTATTGAGAAAATGTTTGCTTACTGACTGAGATATGTGGTTGTCCCACCGGGCTATCTTAACCCCATTTACTGCACTTTTTGCCACATTGGTTCATAATGAAATCTGAAAATACTCAGGGTACATTCAGTAACATGATAAGAATATTCTTGAATAATTTGGGGTAGGTGCCAGATGACAAGGGTTTGAGTGAGAGGTCTAACTTGTGTTTCCAAGTGGCCACACACCTCTTTAAAGTGTGCACAGTTCCTAAGTAATTTCAACGCACTTTAATGACCGAAAAAGAGTCTTCAGCTATATGTTTTTTTTTTAGCTCTCCTAGCTGTGCCGTTGAGGAACTAGAGCGAGCACACTTGCAGTTGTTTTGTTGGAACACAGCCCTGCATTCCCACCTTTACACAATTGCTGTTGTTGTCGCAATATGGGTTAGGTGGGCATAATTTGTCAGCTTGTTCTATTGCCAATGTGATGGAACATTTTATGTTGCTGCTTTTTTATTTACCAATTTCTGTGTTCATGCAAGTGACTGATTGAACGAATCCTCACTATCAGTAGCTGCAATTTGGCAGTACGCCCAGACCCTTGTTTTGAGAACAAAAGATATCTCAGCTTCAAGGTCTCAGCTTAGAGAGAAGAAGCCTTGTGAGGTATTGGTCTGTCACATGAAGGAACCAGACGTTAATGATCAATTATTATAAATAATGAATAAGCTAAATCATGCGAATATTACTTCCTGTGTAAGTATATAAGAGAACTGCCCCGGCAGAGCTCCTGACAGACATTCACTATGGTGCATCAAGTTGGTTGGAACCTCTCCAGCGCGCTGACAATAAACAAACATTGATTTAAGATTGACTTTGAGTATCCCTGTGTAAGAATGTCCACAACACCAACATGACTAGCTAAATTACGAAATAGGATCTTACAGTGTTAGGCTTTCACTAGGCAATTCAGAGAAGCAGATTGTAATTTTGGTGTGCATAGAATGAAGTCACACATTTTCTTCACAATACAGCAAATATAGGCTAATTCTGTTCAGGACAACCCAGGGTATAACGCCATGTCATCTTGTAACTCTACATCCAACATAGTGATCATAAACATTTACATAGTATATTTTTATGATATGGAAATGTGAAATGCAGGTGTTTGGCTTGCTTGTATGACTACAGAACGGTATTTATTATAATCCTCAACATGTCATCTTTCCAAATACATAGTCCTCTGAATTTACAGCATTTCCCTCACTCAGAATTTCTTTCTTCTTTTTTTTACTAAAGTTGCACAATTAGCGGGAGGGATGGGGTCAACTTCTTGTCATGTGCGGTGCTCAAGTTCAGAAAGTCTGTCAGTCAAAACCCATATAGAGCTGTGAAGCGCAGAGCCTGAGCTCTGAGGTCATGTATAGCATGTTACTGTACGGCCACTGTGTTCCAATGTAGGCGCTTATCAGTGTCCAAATCTGTCATTTTCAACCTGTCTACGGGTACCAGTATAAGGCGCTACGATGAGTGCACTAACTGTAAGGTGTCTGGATAAGAGCATTTGCTAAATGACTAAAATGTCAACGACACAAACCACAGCTCCCTTTGAGTCCAACCCTCTTAGCTGTCTGTCATTTCCTTGCCGTGGCAGCTAATGCCAATGCTGCATGTCTGAAGGAGCACGTGTATGCAAGGAAACGTTGTGCATCTGTGTGTATTTAGGTGTGTCAGTCAGTCTGAGTGTGTGTTTGTGAAAGCAGAAGCGGCGCTTACAGCCCCCTTTATTTAATCAACAAGCACCCTGTGTATTCACCAAACCAATTAAGAATCATTCATTTGCTAATGAAGGCCCTGCCGAGGGGCATGCAGACAAGACATGCAGTCAACACACAGCCCAGGCACGGACAGCCCTCTCTTCCTCCGCATAGAGCAGCCGGAGCCCCAGTCGTACACCCGTTCTCACCTGCACATACTGCTTTCTCTACCTACTCAGCACATCCCACCAACCAGCCCCTCAACAGTAAAAAAAAAAAGTATAATTGAATTCATTATTCCCTAGTTTTATGACTTGTTCCGCTTTGGTTTTAATTCGTCCTGTAAAATACGAGGCCCCGGATCCCCTCTCCTCCGCTGCCTTTCCCTCTCTCCTCTCCTCTCTTATCCTCTCCTCTCCCATGCTTCCTGGTACAGTGCTGCTCTGCTCCCTGTCCCGTGGTGGGTTTATGGACCGGGGGCTCCTGTGCGTGGGAGCCGTCTCCTCTCCGCCGCTTATCAACTCCTCAAGGTTGGAGGAGAGGAGGATGTGGGAGGAGGAATTGGTGATGGGGTTGCCAGATAACATCAGATTGCTTGGCTAGCTCTTTAATAGACGAAACTGCTTGACCTTCAAAATGACTCCCATCCCTAACTCTGTTTTGAAGATATTGGCCGTCTACGTATTGATTTAGTAATGAGAATATAATCTGAAAACATTTCTGTCAATATTTCCTCCGCCAGGTTTGGATTCCTGGAGAGAGATGATGCCTAGGCAGTCTGCAGCACCAGTGCAAGGTTATCAGCAGCATCTTTGTACTCTTCCGAGACATGTCTTTTGTGATAAACAGACAGTTTATTGAATAGTTTTCCGAGACACAACCTTGGCAGAGGCCTTCTGTAAACGGTGCCTGTGGGCTCCCCACCTTGGCCCTGGCCCTGATGCAAAGCACAAAAGACTGGAGATGAGGGCTCCGCTGGAAGCCTGGCTAAACCACCCGCTCCCTTGGCTTCAGGGCATTCTCTAGTCTCCTCCTTAGCTTGTATGGTGTTCAGCCTCTCTCCTTAGCATGGTGCTCGGGCTCTCTGCAGGGCAAGAGATGGCCATAGCATAGCCAGCAGGGTGTTAACCTCCTGCCCTCATGCAATGCCTCACACAGTCCTATAGAGGTAGGCAATACACACACAGCCCATACAGAACACCACAGCCCAGACAGAACTGTCTGACTCTATGTAAACTGGAAACCACATATCCTGAGGCTGCATTCATTGTAGCTGGGGATTTTAACAAGGCTAATCTGAAAACAAGACTCCCTAAATTCTATCAGCATATCGATTGCACAACCAGGGCTGGTAAAACCCTGGATCATTGTTATTCTAACTTCCGCGATGCATATAAGGCCCTCCCCCGCCCTCCTTTCGGAAAAGCTGACCACGACTCCATTTTGTTGCTTCCAGCCTACAGACAGAAACTAAAACAAGAAGCTCCCGCGCTCAGGTCTGTTCAACGCTGGTCCGACCAATCTGATTCCACTCTTCAAGACTGCTTGGATCACGTGGATTGGGATATGTTCCGCATTGCGTCCAACAACAACATTGACGAATACGCTGATTCGGTGAGCGAATTCATTAGAAAGTGCATTGGCGATGTCGTACCCACAACAACTATTAAAACATTCCCAAACCATAAACCGTGGATTGATGGCAGCATTCGCGCGAAACTGAAAGTGCGAACCACTGCTTTTAACCAGGGCAAGGTGACCGGAAACATGACCGAATACAAACAGTGTAGCTATTCCCTCCGCAAGGCAATCAAACAAGCTAAGCGTCAGTATAGAGACAAAGTAGAGTTGCAATTCAACGGCTCAGACACAAGAGGTATGTGGCAGGGTCTACAATCAATCACGGATTACAAAAAGAAAACCAGCCCCGTCGCGGACCAGGATGTCTTGCTCCCAGACAGACTAAATAACTTCTTTGCTCGCTTTGAGGACAATACAGTGCCACTGACACGGCCCGCTACCAAAACCTGCGGACTCTCCTTCACTGCAGCCGACGTGAGTACAACATTTAAACGTGTTAACCCTCGCAAGGCTGCAGGCCCAGACGGCATCCCCAGCCGCGTCCTCAGAGCATGCGCAGACCAGCTGGCTGGTGTGTTTACGGACATATTCAATCAATCCTTATCCCAGTTTGCTGTTCCCACATGCTTCAAGAGGGCCACCATTGTTCCTGTTCCCAAGAAAGCTAAGGTAACTGAGCTAAACGACTACCGCCCCGTAGCACTTACTTCCGTCATCATGAAGTGCTTTGAGAGACTAGTCAAGGACCATATCACCTCCACCCTACCTGACACCCTAGACCCACTCCAATTTGCTTACCGCCCCAATAGGTCCACAGACGACGCATACAGAACACCACAGCCCATACAGAACAGCTCATACATAACACCACAGACCATACAGAACAGCTCATACAGAACACCACAGACCATACAGAACAGCTCATACAAAACACCACAGCCCATGCAGAACAGCTCATACAGAACAGCTCATACAGAACACCATAGACCATGCAGAACACCATAGACCATACAGAACAGGTCATACAGAACACCACATACCATACAGAACAGCTCATACAGAACACCACAGCCCATACAGAACACCATAGACCATACAGAACAGGTCATACAGAACACCACATACCATACAGAACAGCTCATACAGAACACCACAGCCCAAACAGAACAGCTCATACAGAACACCACAGACCATACAGAACAGCTCATACAAAACACCACAGCCCAGACAGAACTGTCCATCCAGAACACCATAGACCATACAGAGCAGACCATCCAGAACACACAGACCATCCAGAACACCACAGCCCAGACAGAACAGTCCATCCAGAACACCACAGCCCAGACAGAACTGTCCATCCAGAACACCACAGACCATACAGAGCAGACCATACAGAACACCACAGACCAGACAGAACTGTCCATCCAGAACACCACAGCCCAGACAGAACTGTCCATCCAGAACACCACAGACCATACAGAGCAGACCATCCAGAACACCACAGACCATCCAGAACACCACAGCCCAGACAGAACTGTCCATCCAGAACACCACAGACCATACAGAGCAGACCATACAGAACAGCTCATACAGAACAGCTCATACAGAACACCACAGCCCATACAGAACAGCTCATACAGAACACCACAGACCATACAGAACACCACATACCATACAGAACAGCTCATACAGAACACCACAGCCCATACAGAACAGCTCATACAGAACACCACGACCCATACAGAACAGCTCATACAGAACACCATATACCTTACAGAACAGCTCATACAGAACACCACAGACCATACAGAATACCACAGGCCATACAGGACAGCTCATACAGAATACCACAGCCCATACAGAACAGCTCATACAGAACACCACAGACCATACAGAACACCACAGACCATACAGAACAGCTCATACATAACACCACAGCCCATACAGAACAGCTCATACAGAACACCACAGCCCATGCAGAACAGCTCATATAGAACACCATAGACCATGCAGAACAGCTCATACAGAACAGCTCATACAGAACACCATAGACCATACAAAACAGCTCATACAGAACACCACATACCATACAGAACACCACAGACCATACAGAACACCTCATACAGAACACCACAGCTCATACAGAACACCACAGACCATACAGAACAGCTCATACAAAACACCACAGCCCATACAGAACAGCTCATATAGAACACCACAGACCATACAGAACAGCTCATATAGAACACCATAGACCATGCAGAACAGCTCATATAGAACACCACAGACCATGCAGAACAGCTCATATAGAACACCATAGACCATGCAGAACAGCTCATACAGAACAGCTCATACAGAACACCATAGACCATGCAGAACACCACAGCCCATACAGAACAGCTCATACAGAACACCACAACCCACATCGCACTGTTTACAGAATTCTCCCGGCAATCCTCCAGTATTGATAAATCATTGGCGAAATAGGTGTAATTGGCACCTTATACCTGTAACGATTTACATCAAATAATAATCAGAGTCAATATCTATCCTGTAGTAATGTTTTAATAATGCTATTTCTGTGAAGTGGCTGTAATGTAAATTCCAGTTTATTTCATGTTGCTTCAATTTCTCCCTAGTTGCGTTTCATTTCATTTTCCTGGTTTATTTTTTGTTTATTTGGATGAGGATCCAGCCCAGGCTTGGGTCCTGACTGACTGGCTGACTGACGTCCCAGCCCAATGCCGTGTCTCCGTTATGGGGCAGTCATTGGCACAGAGCACCTCGGAGCATGGAACCACGCCATTGGCACACAGGACACTGCCTCTGGGGTTACTCAGGGAATATGGCTGCTGTGTTTTACCATTGGAGAGTGAATGGTTTCATTTTATAGTGTCTGTCGACATATAAATGGAGTACAGATCATAAAGCATTATGGTGCTCACAGACAGGGACACGGTTGTAAATTCAGACTGCGCATGTCTGGGTGGGTGAGAGGAGGTGATGGAGTCAGATGTATCATGGTGCATTTTTAGTACACATGCTGTTAGCAGTCCTGATGAGGGTCAGTAGGAATGATGATAATCATTATAACAATAATAGCCAATAAACTGTTAATACCTTAGTTTGTTTTAAAGAACACAGATTGGCCTCATGGGGGTTCTCACATTATATACAGTGGAGAAGGTTAGCACCAAAATGTCTGTGTAATCTGTAAGCCCTGCCTGCTGAAAAGCAAGAAAAAAATAAAATACATGAAAAAGCAAAATATGCTTTTCTGGAATTCTGTCAATTTTGCGTGTAAACCACCCTTTATTTTTGGGGTTCTCACATAATATACAATAAAGAGTCATGGGAAATAAATAGATTTGGTTCCTTCATCTTATGCAATGGTTTTAATGTAGGCCACCTGCATGGTGTGGTGTTCAGGATACATGTAGGTCCTCTTTTGTTGTGGTGGTAGTGTGTGGGTAGGGTTCTGATGATGTCATGTACAGTTGTTAGCATAGCAGGAAGTATAGTGGGAGGTTGGTTGGCTAGGCCTAGCACCACAGCACCGTCAGGGGGATTTGGAGGGTGGCAGGATTTCCCTGTGATCCAGAAAAGCCTGATGAGAGAGAGAGAGATAGCAACACAATTAGACCCAACCAAATCATGAGAAAACAAAAATATAATTACTTGACACATTGGAAAGAATTAACAAAACAACAGAGCAAACTAGAATGCTATTTGGCCCTAAACAGAGAGTACACAGTGGCAGAATACCTGACCACTGTGACTGACCCAAACTCAAGGAAAGCGTTGACTATGTACATACACAGTGAGCATAGCCTTGCTATTGAGAAAGGCCACCGTAGGCAGACCTGGCTCTCAAGAGAAGACAGGCTATGTGTACACTGCCCACAAAATGAGGTGGAAGATGAGCTGCACTTCTTAACCTCCTGCCAAATGTATGACCATATTAGAGACACATATTTCCCTCAGATTACACAGATCCACAAGGAATTAGAAAACAAACAGCAGCAAGATTTGTGACCTGTTGCCACAAGAAAAAACGGCAACCAGTGAAGAACAAACACCATTGTAAATACAACCCATATATTTATATTTATTTTCCCTTTTGTACTTTAACTATTTGCACATAATATGACATTTGAAATGTCTTTATTATTTTGGAATTTTTGTGTGTGTAATGTTTATTGTTAATTTGTATTGTTTATTTCAGTTTTGTTTATTATCTATTTCACTTTCTCTGGCAATGTTAACATGTGTTTCCCATGCCAATAAAGCCCCTTACATTGAATTGAATTGAGATAGAAGAGGGTGTGGTGTGTGTGTGAAAGAGACAGGGAGGGCGAGAGAAAGAGAGAGTAAGAAAGAACATGAAGTGAAGAAGAAGACAGACGGAGAGATGGATAAAGAGAAAGAGAGAGAACAGGGCATGACGAAATAGAAACAGACAGAGAAAGTAAGGGAAGTTTGTTCCTACTGCCTTGACAGAAAGCTTCTCACCCACCACATTACTGACTAGATTACCATGCTGCTGTTTACTCTGTTGTTGTGCAGGCCTGGACTGGTTTGACACTGCCTTTTGTGTGTGTTTGTGTGTGTGTGTGTGTGTGTGTGTGTGTGTGTGTGTGTGTGTGTGTGTGTGTGTGTGTGTGTGTGTGTGTGTGTGTGTGTGTGTGTGTGTGTGTGTGTGTGTGTGTGTGTGTGTGTGTGTGTGTGTGTGTGTGCATGTGTTTTTTTGCAGGGTTGGTCACTGTCTTATGGGTTAACACATTCTGTGACAGCTCTGTATTGTGTTAAGACGTGTTGTGTTTCTTAGTATTTGTGTACTCAGTATAGAAAAACACAGTCCCTTTTCTTAGTATATATGACTGACTCGGTCTTATGTAGCAACATTTGAAATTGTGTTTTTTACATTGGATAAAAGTAGAGACTCTGAGCTAGAAAATGGTATATCATACACTGCAGTTGAGGAACAATGGGAAAGTCATTCTGCTTTGAAAGTTGATAAACTTGTAACACCACTTTTGAGAAAATGGCCCTTGAATGTTTTGTTACACCTACTGGAGAGCTCTTCTTTGTCTACACCCATTCAGCATCGTTCACACCCTCTTAAGCCTTAGCCCCACCCATCTCTTTAAGGCTGGTTTATACTACGGGTGAGTTCGTCAATTTAATTTGGACTGCCAGAGTGCACTCTGGGCATTCGTAAACTCAGAGTGTTGTCAGATTGTCCGTTTCGCTCTCGGAGCGTTCAGAGCGGTCGCTGGACACTCCGGCCGAGGAGTACGGTTCTGACCTAACAACAGCAGTCAAGCACCCAAGCTAACTGGATAACGTTGGCTAGCTTGCTAGCTACTTCCAGACACAAATGCGAGAACAGCTCACTCTGACCATTTTACTCACCCTAGCAGAGCTGGTTATGCTGTTTTATGTTATCCAGAGCGTTGGTGACTGCAACTGTGCTGCTGGCAATAATTTTAGTACGCTTTTTTGTCCGGCCATATTCAACAGGTGTTGAGCGTTCCTAAATTTGTCAGTTATTCTGCGCTCTCGGGAAAAAGGGATACCTAGTCAGTTGTACAACTGAATGCCTCTGGCAAACTCAGAGTAAATAGAGTAAATAGCCAGAGCGAATTTACCAGCTACGTCTACCGACAGGTGTCACAGTGATATCATGAACATTCTATGAAATGGCTACTTGCATACTGGAGTCTTTTGTTAAGACATGTAGCTAGCTAGCTAAACAATGAACCTTAATCCCAACTCGTGACGTTACTACCCTGCATGAATCTGCAGGTACCTAACCAACCAGGTTCAATGTTAGCTAGCTACCATTAGGCTATAACTAGCAATGCAAATAGCTCTGAGATACGAATAATATTACTACACAGATCATACACATAACGTTAGCTAGCGAGCCAGCCAGCTAGCTAAAGTTAGCTAGCTAGCTAACAGTACACTTTAACTTGAAATGAAAACGACTTTCTGACAAATTAGAAATGCATAATATCTGAAAATGAAGCTAGCTAAACTCTCTTACCCGTATACATGGATGGACGCTTCTTCCTCTCTGTTACGGACGCCATGGTTGCTCTTAGTTTGGAGATGTAATCCTGGACAGGTGTTTTATACAACAGCCTTCTTTGTGTTCTCTTTTCGACTCTGTCTGCATATTTGCAATCAAATTCCACTGATTTCAAAACTCAGTCCTCCAGAAAGTGGAGAGCAACACTGGTGCAGTTCTACTACGTGACATCTTTCAAAAAAGCAGCGTTAGAAAGGATTACACATACTGACCCGCTCATGTTATAGACAGAAGTGTGCTACATGGCAGACCAATCCGATCTCATCTCTCGGGATGTCCGGCCCAATCATGGCCAGCGGGAACGTTGCTGTCTTTTTCCGTGGCTAAACCAACGAGGCTCGTAATTTAACAATTTTATTTATATTTACAGATGGCATACAAGTTTGTTATTAAGGCACATGAAAGTTCACATGTTCCAGATGGCATTTCTGCCCAAAAACACGTTTTGATAAAAAAAAGTTTACTTTCATATGGCTCTCCTGTGAAGTAGTGACTCGCGACATATGCCTAGTTTACTTAAACAAGACACAAATGGACGCTAAGAAAATGTATCTAGGATTCACAGAGCATGTGTAGTGTAGAGGAGAGAAGGAGATGCCTGGCACGTATAGCTCAGCCGAGCAAAAGAGCTTTGCTTCCTCCTCTTCACCTGGGGAAATGAAGAGAAGGTGAGAGAAAAAAACAGTTCTATTCGCTCCGGGCTACTGTTACCTTGCAGTCGCCGAGGAATGAAGCATAGCATTCTGCCGCTGCATATATTCCAGCTCTCCCAGAGACACACAGATACCGCTCAGTTCTCACACACGTGAATGCAAACAAATGCACGTGCATATCCACACAGACACACACACACACAGACACACACACACACGAACACACACATACTATACATCAAACCAAGAAAATGCTACAGAGGATCGTTCACACCGCACTGTACGTCAGACATCCAGGAACACTACAGAGGAGAGACAAGTCCCCCCCCAGGCAGCAGAGGACCTCTAGGCCTTTTTCTTTTTTTATTCCATGGACGTCGAAAAAATAATGATGTTGGTTTCTCCCTGGCTGTCACCCTGGCCTTGTGTCCCTTTGACTCCCCGCCATTTGCATAGGCAGCACTCTGTTCTGTTATTCCCCCATGCAGGATAGATATATGGGTCGGCTTTAAGAAAACTCCACTTTGGAGAGTGGGGCCGTGCACAGTGCGTGGGGGACACGGGTGGAGGATGGTAAGTGATAGTGATGGAAGGTGGTGATATAAATAGAAGTGGTGATGACAGGATAATGTATGGCCCTTTCTGCCAGGCGGAGGTTCAGGCCTGTCAGTGAGACAACCGGGGGAGAGGGGGGGATGAGGGAGGGAGGAGGAGAGGGGGATGAGAAGCGGAGGGGAAAAGAGGGCTGTGGTGTTGTCTTTTCCAGGTCACTGTGGGCTCCTAGAGGTGCAGGAAGGAAGAGGCCTTGATTAATTATGATCGTTATCGTCATCATCCTGGCCAGTGGCATTAATCAACCTGGTGTCAAGAGACAGGACAGGACAAGGGGAGGTGGATGTCCTACAGTGGGCGTTAGGGGGCTGTAGCTTTGGAATCAACCCCTTTACTGGGTGTCAGTTTAGACGTCCATGTGTCCACAAAGTGTACATTTCTTAAAGCTGACCCCTCAGAGCCCTGTCAGTATACGATCTGTTTTCTCACACGCAGCACAGTTACATTGTGATCAATGATAGCTCTTTACGATGTGCCAATAAAGCCGGCAGCATATCAATCCACTGCAGCTAACTTGACACGCAGCCAGCTATCCAACTGAAAATGCTATTTGTCACGACAGTGTAGGTCGTTTGCTATGAACTGTAATGAGCGCTTCTGACAAGTCATTTTAATGTCAGCATTTAATGTGGCAGGTCATGTTCATTATGAAGTAATATGACATTTATGAGCGTAGATATCAAAATACTTTACAGTGTTCACAATCAGCTTTGCATGCATTTTCCCAAATACATATCACGTTTATAGGACATGATATTTGATATTTGATTGCCCTTGGCGTGTAGGTCCTTCTCCACCCTCTCTTCCACTCTTTTTCTGTTCTTTTCTTCCTCTCTTTCGGCTACCCATCTCCTCTCTCTCTCTCTCTCTCTCTCTCTCTCTCTCTCTCTCTCTCTCTCTCTCTCTCTCTCTCTCTCTCCATCTCTCTCTTTCTCTTGCTCTCTCACTCTCTCTCTCGCTCTCTCTCTTGGTCTCTCTCTCTCCCTCTCTCTCTCTCTCTCTCTCTCTCTCTCTCTCTCTCCATCTCTCTCTTTCTCTTGCTCTCGCTCTCTCTCTCACTCTCTCTCTCCATCTCTCTCTTTCTCTTGCTCTCTCACTCTCTCTCTCTCTCTCGCTCTCTCTCTTGGTCTCTCTCTCTCTCTCTCTGTTAATGACAGACAGCTCCATGCAGCCATGACAACAGAACCCTGGATCAGATCAGCTCTGAGCGTTGTGATGCGTCCCAGGCACAGCCCATTCTGTTCAGGCTTCAGACGTCCCCCCTAGCTGACTTTTATGAATCAGTTTACACAGCTGGGAGCGTGGCAGGATTTGTCTTTATAAGGCAGCCTGTCACGTCCGCAGCAGCCCCACTTCATTTATTCCACTTGCGTAGATTAAGCCTGGCATTACAAGTAAGGTCACACTATGAATCATTGTTACCTTGACACCACTGGTGCTACTGAGCATGCCCGGGAGCGGCGGGCGGCAGGCGGGAGGGCGCCGGCATTGCGATATGCTGCTCCACCCCAGGGCCTCTGAATGGAGGACATTTCCATCAGCCTCTCCATGTCCCTGTTTCCATTATTCTAGAATCCTCTGGATCCAGACAGATCCACATCCCACCAGGTGTGGTAGGAGTGGGGCTGACAGGTGTGGTAGGAGTGGGGCCGACAGGTGTGGTAGGAGTGGGGCTGACAGGTGTGGTAGGAGTGGGGCTGACAGGTGTGGTAGGAGTGGGGCTGACAGGTGTGGTAGGAGTGGGGCTGACAGGTGTGGTAGGAGTGGGGCCGACAGGTGTGGTAGGAGTGGGGCTGACAGGTGTGGTAGGAGTGGGGCTGACAGGTGTGGTAGGAGTGGGGCTGACAGGTGTGGTAGGAGTGGGGCTGACAGGTGTGGTAGGAGTGGGGCTGACAGGTGTGGTAGGAGTGGGGCTGACAGGTGTGGTAGGAGTGGGGCTGACAGGTGTGGTAGGAGTGGGGCTGACAGGTGTGGTAGGAGTGGGGCTGACAGGTGTGGTAGGAGTGGGGCTGACAGGTGTGAGTAGGGAGGTGGAGGGGAAGAGTGAGTTACAGCCAGGTGTGAGATGAGCTGAAGTCTCACTTCATTTCACTGGGCAGGTATAACTGGCAAGTGTCAATGTCTCTGGCTTGCTGTCTTAATACATAGACAGGGCATGATAACCCATAGCGCTCTGTGGTGATAGGTGTTTTCATCATTGGTTTGAATTCTGTACATCCAAGGCCACTTTAGTGTCCTCTGAAAATAACCCACTGAAAAATGATGTGTTTGAATTGGTGTTTGAGTGTAAACACCAAGATCAAAAGAGTTTGTATTGCTTATAATATTGAACAGCATATTTCTATTTCATTTATGCCCTCTCCTCATCTTTCATTTGGCACTTCATTTGGCACTAAGTACTGATTTATAGTGCTCTTAACTAACACAAACAGCCATGCTTATGACTCTCCTGTGTTTCTCTATAGAGAGAGACAGAGAGACTGAGGTTGTAAAAGCAGCATGGCGGCCATAGTGGCCGATGGACTCAGCTCAGTCCTCTTCACCTCAACCCGGCCTGCTTTTTAAAGCCCAGGTACTCGGGGACTCAGGGACAGACAGACGGCATGGGGGACAGCAGCCATTTGTCCTTGTGAGGGAGGCTCAGAGGAGCTCTTATCCTTTTACCTTACCTCGGTTTGTGTTGGTATTTATATCAGGGTGCTCCTTCACTCAGTCTCACACTGACTGACTGTCCCTCACTGTGTCTCTTAGAAGGACGTCTCCTTGAGAAACGAACTTGACAGAGGAGAGTGAGATGGTCGGTGTGTATTAACACAATGCCATTGTGTTGTGTTAATGCACATTTCCTTGTGTACTGTACCCACACGCCAGTTTCATTAGGAGACTTTGAAGGTGTGTCCAGTGTGTTAGAGATGTGCTGCGTGCGTGTGTGTTTGTGTATGTGCATGCAGGTGTGTGTGTGTGTGTGTGTGTGTGTGTGTGTGTGTGTGTGTGTGTGTGTGTGTGTGTGTGTGTGTGTGTGTGTGTGTGTGTGTGTGTGTGTGTGTGTGTGTGTGTGTGTGTGTGTGTGTGTGTGTGTGTGTGTGTGTGTGTGTGTGTCTCAGCCCTATGAGTGCAGTAGTTTTGTACATGGGAGCGTCATCGTAGTCTTGGTGGGTTGTATATTTTCCACCGGGCTGTTGTGGGGAGATTTCTCCCCCTTTTACTACGTCACTGAAACAGACTCGTAAGTCATGAATGAACTCCGTTCCACTGGCTCTCTCTCTCCTCGTCCAGCTCCATCCTTAGCATCTTATAGCCAGCCGTCAATCAGGCTAATCTGCTCTCTCTCACATAGCAAAAGAGTCTCTTGGATTCATCATTTACATCAAAGCACGACAGTGCCTGGCTGCCTTCAGAACTCAGCTGCCCAAGCAGCAAGCTGTCCAGTCAACATGTGTTAGATCGAACACCATCAGGGTCAGAGGCAATTTAGGACCAATTTAGTTTTGGTAGAATCCACAATCAGGGATCTTCAATGTGATCCTATAGACATAAGCATAGGTTTTATCTGCATTTTCTCTAAAACAATAACTATTATAACGTGTTATGTTTCAAAACAAATTCGTTTTTTGCTGATTGTTAATGACATTTCCATTCATACAGCAAATTCTACTGCATACAGGTTGGTAGCTAGACATCTTTCATTTTTCAAAAGCATGTACAACTTGCTCTTAAATGTTTGTTAGGGGTGTTTTCTTGCTTCACTTTTGAAGGGATTGATCCTGTTGTAGCAAAGCATTTGCTGTTGTAGCCATTGAGCTGATGAGGTTTCCCGGTCACCAGTGTTATGTGTGGTGATGGAGTGACTATACAGGAAGCTAGACACATCACTGTCCCCCTGTATCTGTTAGAGACACATGGATGACTGCATCATGTAGAGGTGACATTCTGACTGACACAGACATCTTGCATTAACAATGCAATCTCTGTAGAAGTGACCCACTAGCTCCGTTCTGCTCTCTCTCTCTCTCTCTCTCTCTCTCTCTCTCTCTCTCTCTCTCTCTCTCTCTCTCTCTCTCTCTCTCTCTACTCTGTCTGTCTGTCTGTCTGTCTGTCTGTCTGTCTGTCTGTCTGTCTGTCTGTCTGTCTCTCTCTCTGTCTCTCTCTCTGTCTCTCTCTCTGTCTCTCTCTCTGTCTCTCTCTCTGTCTCTCTTTCCCGCCGTTCCCTCTGCTCACCTGTGGGAAGCTGCAGAGCTTTTTGTCATGGATGATTTGGTAATAAAATGATAAAGGTGTTGAGTCAGCGACAGTAGTCTCCGTTCCACCAGGCTTCTGATATCCCCCACACACACACACACACACACACACACACACACACACACACACACACACACACACACACACACGCACACACACACGCGCACACACACACACACACACACACACACACACACACACACACACACACACACACACACACCAACAGATGTGCATACTGTACACACACACACACACACACACACACACACACACACACACACACACACACACACACACACACACACACCAACAGATGTGCATACTGTACACACACACATCAACAGGCAAGTGCGTGCACACAAACACACACACACACACACACACACACACACACACACACACACACACACACACACAAACACACACACACAAGCACACACACACACACACACACACACACACACAACACACACACACACACACACACACACACACACACACACACACACACACACACACACACACACACACACATACTCTCCCTTCTCCCCTCTTTCTCTTCCTCCCCCTCCATCCTTGTCTCTCCCTCTCCTCTTTATCTTCATCCCCCTACATCCCTGTCTCTCCCTCTCTCCCCTTTCTCTTCCTCCCCCTCCATCCCTGTCTCTCCCTCTCCCCTCTTCCTCTTCCTCCCCCTACATCCCTGTCTCTCCCTCTCCCCTTTCTCTTCCTCCCCCTCCATCCCTGTCTCTCCCTCTCCTCTTTTTCTTCCTCCCCCTCCATCCCTGTCTCCCCCTCTCTCCCCTTTCTCTTCCTCCCCCTCCATCCCTGTCTCTCCCTCTTCCCTCTTTCTCTTCCTCCCCCTCCATCCCTGTCACTCCCTCTCCCCTCTTTCTCTTCCTCCCCCTCCATCCCTGTCTCTCCATCTCTCCCCTTTCTCTTCCTCCCCCTCTATCCCTCTCTCCCTCTCTCCTCTTCCTCTTCCTCCCCCTACATCCCTGTCTCTCTCTCTCCCCTTTCTCTTCCTCCCCCTCCATCCCCCTCCCCTCTCTCCTCTTTCTCTTCCTCCCCCTCCATCCCTGTCTCGCCCTCTCCTCTTTCTCTTCCTCCCCCTCCATCCCCCTCCCCTCTGTCCTCTTTCTCTTCCTCCCCCTCCATCCCTGTCTCGCCCTCTCCTCTTTCTCTTCCTCCCCCTCCATCCCCCTCCCCTCTGTCCTCTTTCTCTTCCTCCCCCTCCATCCATGTCTCTCCCGCTCCTCTTTCTCTTCCTCCCCCTCCATCCCTGTCTCCCCCTCTCTCCTCTTTCTCTTCCCCCCCTCCATCCCTGTCTCTCTCTCTCCCCTTTCTCTTCCTCCCCCTCCATCCCCCTCCCCTCTGTCCTCTTTCTCTTCCTCCCCCTCCATCCCTGTCTCTCCATCTCTCCTCTTTCTCTTCCTCCCCCTCCATCCCTGTCTCTCCCTCTCTCCTCTTTCTCTTCCTCCCCCTCCATCCCTGTCTCTCTCTCTCCCCTTTCTCTTCCTCCCCCTCCATCCCTGTCTCGCCCTCTCCTCTTTCTCTTCCTCCCCCTCCATCCCTGTCTCTCTCTCTCCCCTTTCTCTTCCTCCCCCTCCATCCCTGTCTCTCCCTCACAATCACTATCTTCCTCATACCAGATGTTATGTCTCCCCCTGAGTCAAGTTGGCCCAGAGACATTTGGATGAGAGCAGTGTTTAGGGTCTGTTATACTCACCCACATATACACACACTGGCTGTTGTATATCCCACTCCTACCTGGATAGAAAAACACCATGGCAACACGTCGGAATCAGCACACTAATGTACCATCTTGAGAAATCATGTTGTATATTATTAAGCCAAGAATCATTTACTGACATTTCTCTACTCTCTGTATGTATTTTACCTTACAGTACTTGATTCAGTTGGGTCAAATGACTCAGTAAAGCAAATAATTGGGCAAATGAACTGCAGAAAGGAATCTGTTGGAGACTAGTTCTACTTTACTTCGTACTATTCTATTTCTCCTCTTCCCTGTAGTTCAGACTGGCAGCGTGGCAGAGTACTAATCTAATGTTATTGGGTCAGAGGGTGCAGCTGAGACTGATAGGCCCCACTCTGAAATGTTCTGAACAATTTAACCATTATGACAGGGCAATTCAAGCAAAACCAATATGCATTGATAATGTATTGGGCCTATAGCCTACTGCATAATCCTCATTGCTGCAGAACTGTTTTTAATTGGTTAATGTTGCATAGGCTTACGTTTTTTAAGTCATGTTCCCAAAACATCTGAGCGGTAGATCTTGGCTTGCATTTTGACTCAGAAAGTGATCTTGACTCAGAAAAGGTTGATGACCTCCTGCTATATGTTGATGTACTGTTCTAGGTTAACCCACAATACACTTGTTGGGGAATATATAGCGACCTACCCTCCTGTTCTTCTACGCTGCTCCTGTACACACACACACTCACACACAGACACACACACACACGCACACACATCACACACACACACTCACACACAGACACACACACACACGCACACACATCACACACACACACACACACACACACACACACACACACACACACACACACACACACACACACACACACACACATGATCCCCTTCCTTCCTCTTACACACTGCTGTGTGACCTGTGCTGGCTACCAAGCAGCGCCTGAAATGAATATTGTATATGCCTAGCCCATCTAAGTGTTGTTGTTAATGTCAGGGACTTTGTTTATAGTGCTTGGTGGGCCTCTTAGTGCAGTTAAGTTTCCACCACATCCCACTATGGCCATCAATTCCACTACTGGATCGGATCGGCTGCTAGGGCTCCTTTTCTTCCACTTTCTCCCCTCCTCAGTACTCGGCTTGTGCTGCCTGCTTGCCTTCGTCCCCTCCTTCTACTCCTCCCCCTACCCCTCCTCTCTCTCACCTTCCCTCCTTCCAGATGGAGCATTTCACAACCTGCTAGGCACGATCAATCAAGCCCAGATGCAGACTGGGCTATTAAGGTCAGTAATGATCGGCCTTTGAGCGTTATGGGCCCGGCTCATGTTGTAAAGCAATGCATCAAACTCTGTTCCAGCCGCTCACCGCGCCTGCCCTTAACAAGCCAGCTTAAAATATCGGCCGGAGGATACAAAATGAAAAGGGTACAACCTTATCTCTCCAAAGACAGGCCGCCGTAGCCCCAAGGTGTAATAAAACTACAGAACTTGGCCGTCGCCGGGAGTCATCTCTTTTATAAGCAATATCTTTCATAGTTCAGCTAAGGCTACTGTTGGATCAGCATTTGATGCATCACACTCACTGTATTCACTCACTCTGGTCTGGGAGACTGGGAGGCCTCTGCTCTTGGCAATAGTCTAACGTGGTCAAGCACAGCCCCCCCACCCCCCTTTCCTCTTCATACTGCATATGGGATTTAGCAGTAATAGTGGGAGGAGCCCAGGGATCCACCTTCACCACTAGGCCTCTCAGAGAGCTCTAACTCTAACCCTTCGCCAAGCCAGCTGAGCAACCTGGACTCAGGGGTAGGTGTAACATAGTAAATGTAAATCCGGGAGACACGTTTCGTATGGTATGTATTCATTTGTGGATGTCCTCATCCCTTTTGTATGTTATGAAGTACAATTTGTTATGAATTGTAATTCATGCAATATGTTTTGAATTCCAATTTGTACAATATGTTACGAATTTCCAAAACGTATGATATGTCACAAATTCCAATTTGTTGTGGGTAACGTTAGCTAGGTGGCTAACGCTAAGATTAGCTAGATGGCTAACACTACTGTATCTAGGCTAGGGGTTAAGGTTAGGGTTAAGGTTAGGAGTTAGGTTAAAGGGTTAGGCTTAGTCGAAGGGTTAGCTAGCATGTTAAGTATTTGCAAAGTTGCTAGCTAAAATACTAAAGTTGTCTTTGATAAGATTCGAACAAGCAAGACGTTCGCATTATATGCCCGACCAACCACCTTACTTTCGTTGTTGCCTTTTGTCTTATGTAACCACACCAAACGTAACATATCATACTAATTTGAGTGTCCCAGATTTACCTTTACTATGTTATGTCTAGTCTATGAGACCACGCGGAGCTGAGACCCTACAAGTCAACAGAAAGGAGC
The DNA here is from genome assembly GCF_045679555.1 of Salvelinus alpinus. NCBI lineage: Eukaryota > Metazoa > Chordata > Actinopteri > Salmoniformes > Salmonidae > Salvelinus > Salvelinus alpinus. Next base: position 21,771,311 of record NC_092102.1, on the reverse strand, counting down.
ACTGCCTCTTGAGAACCGAGAAGCCAAGGGTCAAGAAATAGAGCACCTGAACCTCTTAGAGGGCAGAATAACCTCTTCAATATTTCACTGGCCCTATCTCTCCATATCGCTCTAGCCTTGGCTTGGTTTAAATCCTCCTTTTATTGAGTTCCCTTCCCATCAGCCCCATATTTACACCTTAAAAAGCCAAGTGAGGAGACTCTCCATCCAAGTAATGATTTCAGTTGATCCATGGAGTACCGAAAGACGGTAAAAACAACTGAGACTGCAGCTCAGATGGAGGGTCGTACTGGGAAATGAGCAGTTGAGGGTTTGTTGGAGAAGGGTTGGCGGTAGAATGTGCTTGGGGGCTCCTGCCCTTTTCAACTCTAGGACCCTTTCCCTGATAGCCCCATTTAGAGGCAGTTCTATACACAGCTCTGGCCCAATCCTCAACATCAGCACCTGCCGCAGGCCCAGCCTCTACAACCCCCGTAGCCTCATTATGATATATGAAGCACTCTTTACATAAAGCCTTTTACCATATGTGCTGAGGGGAGGAAATCATGCCATTGGGTTAGGCTAGCTAGTGGGAATACTGCCCTCCATCACTTTCTTCTGACGTTGATACTGTATGTAGACCTCAGCAGGTATTATGACTGGGAGACCTGCTGGTTGGCCCAAAGGAAAACCACTGACGATGTCAACTCTCACACCGTTCGTAAAGCCACTGGGGCGTTAACTAGCCATCTTAGGCCACCACTGCTACTTAATGAATGTACACTTTCATGGAGCCAGGGCCATTCAGAGAGGGAGCTATCCTGCTTTTAACACAAGCTGTTTAGCCTTCTTTGCCCTCTGATAGCTGAAGTCACAGAATTAAATAACAAAGAAGGACATTTTGATGGACAGTTGTAAATATAATTTATGTGAGCAGCTTGTGTTTTTTGTTTGTTTTGTGTCCCCCTTTCCTCTGTCCCACTCAGCTGTCTGACTATACCTCCAGGTAGTTGTGCCCTTCCTACAGTGAAGATAGAAGCAGCTGCAGGCGTTCCCGTTTATTTGCCCATTTCTCTAGTCTTAAAACAAAGGACCAGGCCAAAGCCTTCCGAACGCTTTGACAGTGCCAAGGAAAATCTACCTTTGGTTCAGAGCAAAGGAGAACCTCTGGAATAAACCAGACCTGCTAGATGACCCAAGGCTGGCATCGTGCCTGGTGGGTACATCAGGTTTCTGTACCTTTCAGAGGCTTATATAATCTGTAAAACAAATAAGGTCTGTCAGGTTAGTATAATTGTCCGTACTGTCTGTAATTCAACTGAACCGACTCCCTTTAGTGGCACTGTGTGTTTTGAAACACTATTTTGTACATTAGATGTTAGCTTAAGGTATACATTTCCAATATGAGTGAGAAACAGTGGTGTGTTGTGGGTGGCTGATGCTGGCTCTTAGTCCCTGTCTGGCAGGTGGTACTGACATGTACAGACTCCAGGTCAGTCAGCCGGCACACACCCTGGCTCTCCACACAGGCCGATAAAACATGTAGGCTGCCAGGCACGGAGCAGAACATTGAAAGTATCATGGACATGAAAAGCCTGGGCTAAGGAGGAAGATAGCGTCTGTGGCCAGGGGAATGGGAGGGGAGAACTGTGTTATGGTGAGATGTAGGCTGGCTAGGGGCCATAGGGTTTAATAACCTGTTCTGTTCTGTTGGGACTGAGGCTGGGGCCAGAGTGGCGGTATAGTAATGCTTTTCAGTTGTATGATAATAAACCACACATCTATGATTATTAATAGTGCTTCGAGGCATCGTATGTAGGGTTAGCGGTTAGGGTATTAGACTAATCGTCATATTCTGGTCATTTATGATAGGTGTAGGGGTATTTACATAATGACTTGTGCTCATTGAGATGGGATAGGGGTCTTTCTTTTTCTATGTACAGTAGGTGACATCAGGGTTAAGTCATCACAACATTGTGTTTGTCTAATCACAACAGCTCCAGCTTTGTGCTGTGTGTACGTCATTGTCTTGGCTGTCAGGCAGACAGGCAGCGAGCCTGGTTGATTTATCCACTCAGCCACTCCTTTACCTTGGTATTCACTTACAGAATATCTAGGCAATAAGCTGATGGATTTTCACCAATTTATCCTCAGCCAAATCCCTCTACTCCCTCCTCCCTCCTCCTCCTCGTCCTCCTCCTCCTTTCTGCCCAGCCTGATGATGCCGTCACTCTCTCCTCCCTCCTCCTCCTTCTCCTTCTTTCTGCCCAGCCTGATGATGCCGTCACTCCCTCCTCCTCCTCCTCCTCCTCCTCCTCCTCCTCCTCCTCCTCCTCCTCCTTTCTGCCCAGCCTGGTGATGCCGTCACTCTCTCCTCCCTCCTCCTCATCCTCCTCCTCCTCCTCCTTTCTGCCCAGCCTGGTGATGCCGTCACTCTCTCCTCCCTCCTCCTCCTCCTCCGTTCTGCCCAGCCTGGTGATGCCGTCACTCCCTCCTCCTCCTCCTCCTCCTCCTCCTTTCTGCCCACCCTGGTGATGCCGTCACTCCCTCCTCCTCCTCCTCTTCCTCCTCCTCCTCCTCCTTTCTGCCCAGCCTGGTGATGCCGTCACTCTCTCCTCCCTCCTCCTCCTCATCCTCCTCCTCCTCCTCCTCCTCCTCCTCCTCCTCCTCCTCCTCCTCCTTTCTGCCCAGCCTGGTGATGCCGTCACTCTCTCCTCCCTCCTCCTCCTCCTCCTCCTCCTCCTCCTCCTCCTCCTCCTTTCTGCCCAGCCTGGTGATGCCGTCACTCTCTCCTCCCTCCTCCTCCTCCTCCTCCTCCTTTCTGCCCAGCCTGGTGATGCCGTTACTCTCTCCTCCCTCCTCCTCCTCCTCCTCCTCCTCCTACTCCTCCTCCTCCTCCTCATCCTCCTCCTCCTCCTCCTCCTCCTTTCTGCCCAGCCTGGTGATGCCGTCACTCTCTCCTCCTCCCTCCTCCTCCTCCTCCTCCTCCTCCTCCTCCTCCTCCTCCTCCTCCTCCTTTCTGCCCAGCCTGGTGATGCCGTCACTCTCTCCTCCCTCCTCCTCCTCCTCCTTTCTGCCCAGCCTGGTGATGCCGTCACTCCCTCCTCCTCCTCCTCCTCCTCCTCCTCCTCTTCCTCCTCCTCCTCCTCCTCCTCCTCCTTTCTGCCCAGCCTGGTGATGCCGTCACTCTCTCCTCCCTCCTTCTCCTCCTCCTCCTCCTCCTCCTCCTCCTCCTTTCTGCCCAGCCTGGTGATGCCGTCACTCTCTCCCACGCCTCTGTCTCTGTTTCAGTAGTGACTGCTTTTCTTCCTGTTTTGACTTCTTGTTCTCATAAAGCCTTGGTCGGTTTTATCAGCCGAGTAAAAGCTGAATGTTAGCTTTTGCGCATTGTGCCGTTCTTTAGACTAGCAGCCTGACAAATGAGTTGTGACCTTGAAGAATATATTCCCATTATTCAGAAGGCACCCAAGCAGATATTAAAACTAGCCCATATTTCACAAGCCGGGGAGGAGGAGGAGGGGGATAGTTATGACCGGTGTTTGTGATTGTGTGTGTCTGTTAGTTAGTTAGTTAGTTAGTTTGTGTCTGTGTGTGTGTGTGTGTGTGTGTGTGTGTGTGTGTGTGTGTGTGTGTGTGTGTGTGTGGTGTGTGTGTGTGTGTGTGTGTGTGTGTGTGTGTGTGTGTGTGTGTGTGTGTGTGTGTGGGTGGGTGGGTGGGTGGGTGGGTGGGTGGGTGGGTGTGTGTGTGTTGGTGGGTGGGTGGGTGGGTGGGTGGGTGTGTGTGTGTGTGTGCGTATTAATTTGTGTTTATGTGTGGAAGTGTTTTCGTGTGTTGTTAGGTACAGTATTTACTGTGTGTAGGTTGGTGAAATCAGGGATGAATTCTACACTGTGGAATGAGAATTCCTTGAACAATTTATTCTGTATTAATAGTCAGTTTATGAAACAGCTTATATTCCCTTCAGGCCTCATTTTTACTCAGCCACATATAGTAGCACAACCTGGCCCAGACGGGTCAGTGTGATGGAGAAAGGGACTTGGTCATGATGGACTACTGTGCTGAATGGCAGGATGTGAGTCCACAGCAGGGTCTCCTCCTGGCCTGGCCATAGCCTGGCTCTGGACTGGTCTCCTCCTGGCCTGGCCATAGCCTGGCTCTGGACTGGTCTTCCTCCTGGCCTGGCCATAGCCTGGCTCTGGACTTGTCTTCCTCCTGGCCTGGCCATAGCCTGGCTCTGGACTGGTCTCCTCCTGGCCTGGCCATAGCCTGGCTCTGGACTGGTCTTCATCCTGGCCTGGCCATAGCCTGGCTCTGGACTGGTCTTCCTCCTGACCTGGCCATAGCCTGGCTCTGGACTGGTCTTCCTCCTGGCTGCAGGGCAGGCTGGCTCTGGACTGGTCTTCCTCCTGACCTGGCCATAGCCTGGCTCTGGACTTGTCTTCTTCCTGGCTGCAGGGCAGGCTGGCTCTGGACTGGTCTTCCTCCTGGCCTGGCCATAGCCTGGCTCTGGACTGGTCTTTCTCCTGGCCTGGCCATAGCCTGGCTCTGAACTGGTCTTCCTCCTGGCTGCAGGGCAGGCTGGCTCTGGACTGGTCTTCCTCCTGGCTGCAGGGCAGGCTGGCTCTGGACTGGTCTTCCTCCTGGCTGCAGGGCAGGCTGGCTCTGGACTGGTCCTCCTCCTGGCTGCTGGGCAGGCTGGCTCTGGACCGGTCTTCCTCCTGGCTGCAGGGCAGGCTGGCTCTGGACCGGTCTTCCTCCTGGCTGCTGGGCAGGCTGGCTCTGGAATGGTCTTCCTCCTGGTTGCAGGGCAGGCTGGCTCTGGAATGGTCTTCCTCCTTGCTGCAGGGCAGGCTGGCTCTGGAATGGTCTTCCTCCTGGCTGCAGGGCAGGCTGGCTCTGGAATGGTCTTCCTCCTGGCTGCAGGGCAGGCTGTCTCGGAATAGTCTTCCTCCTGGCTGCAGGGCAGGCTGGCTCTGGAATGGTCTTCCTCCTGGCTGCAGGGCAGGCTGGCTCTGGAATGGTCTTCCTCCTGGTTGCAGGGCAGGCTGGCTCTGGAATAGTCTTTATCCTTGCTGCAGGGCAGGCTGGCTCTGGAATAGTCTTCCTCCTGGCTGCAGGGCAGGCTGGCTCTGGAATAGTCTTCCTCCTGGCTGCAGGGCAGGCTGGCTCTGGAATAGTCTTTCTCCTGGCTGCAGGGCAGGCTGGCTCTGGAAAAGTCTTTCTCCTGGCTGCAGGGCAGGCTGGCTCTGGAAAAGTCTTTATCCTGGCTGCAGGGCAGGCTGGCTCTGGAAAAGTCTTTCTCCTGGCTGCAGGACAGGCTGGCTCTGGAATAGTCTTCCTCCTGGCTGCAGGGCAGGCTGGCTCTGGAATGGTCTTCCTCCTGGCTGCAGGGCAGGCTGGCTCTGGAATAGTCTTTCTCCTGGCTGCAGGGCAGGCTGGCTCTGGAATGGTCTTCCTCCTGGCTGCAGGGCAGGCTGGCTCTGGAATAGTCTTTCTCCTGGCTGCAGGGCAGGCTGGCTCTGGAATAGTCTTTCTCCTGGCTGCAGGGCAGGCTGGCTCTGGAAAATTCTTTCTCCTGGCTGCAGGGCAGGCTGGCTCTGGAAAAGTCTTTCTCCTGGCTGCAGGGCAGGCTGGCTCTGGAAAAGTATTTCTCCTGGCTGCAGGGCAGGCTGGCTCTGGAAAAGTCTTTCTCCTGGCTGCAGGGCAGGCTGGCTCTGGAAAAGTCTTTCTCCTGGCTGCAGGGCAGGCTGGCTCTGGAATAGTCTTTCTCCTGGCTGCAGGGCAGGCTGGCTCTGGAATGGTCTTCCTCCTGGCTGCAGGGCAGGCTGGCTCTGGAATAGTCTTTCTCCTGGCTGCAGGGCAGGCTGGCTCTGGAATAGTCTTTCTCCTGGCTGCAGGGCAGGCTGGCTCTGGAAAATTCTTTCTCCTGGCTGCAGGGCAGGCTGGCTCTGGAAAAGTCTTTCTCCTGGCTGCAGGGCAGGCTGGCTCTGGAAAAGTCTTTATCCTGGCTGCAGGGCAGGCTGGCTCTGGAAAAGTCTTTCTCCTGGCTGCAGGGCAGGCTGGCTCTGGAAAAGTCTTTCTCCTGGCTGCAGGGCAGGCTGGCTCTGGAAAAGTCTTTCTCCTGGCTGCAGGGCAGGCTGGCTCTGGAAAAGTCTTTCTCCTGGCTGCAGGGCAGGCTGGCTCTGGAAAAGTCTTCCTCCTGGCTGCAGGGCAGGCTGGCTCTGGAAAAGTCTTCCTCCTGGCTGCAGGGCAGGCTGGCTCTGGAAAAGTATTTCTCCTGGCTGCAGGGCAGGCTGGCTCTGGAATGGTCTTCCTCCTGGCTGCAGGGCAGGCTGGCTCTGGAAAAGTCTTCCTCCTGGCTGCAGGGCAGGCTGGCTCTGGAATGGTCTTCCTCCTGGCTGCAGGGCAGGCTGGCTCTGGAATAGTCTTTCTCCTGGCTGCAGGGCAGGCTGGCTCTGGAAAAGTATTTCTCCTGGCTGCAGGGCAGGCTGGCTCTGGAAACGTCTTTCTCCTGGCTGCAGGGCAGGCTGGCTCTGGAAAAGTCTTTCTCCTGGCTGCAGGGCAGGCTGGCTCTGGAAAAGTCTTTCTCCTGGCTGCAGGGCAGGCTGGCTCTGGAAACGTCTTTCTCCTGGCTGCAGGGCAGGCTGGCTCTGGAAAAGTCTTTCTCCTGGCTGCAGGGCAGGCTGGCTCTGGAATAGTCTTTCTCCTGGCTGCAGGGCAGGCTGGCTCTGGAAAAGTCTTTCTCCTGGCTGCAGTTCAGGCTGGCTCTGGAATAGTCTTTCTCCTGGCTGCAGGGCAGGCTGGCTCTGGAATAGTCTTTCTCCTGGCTGCAGGGCAGGCTGGCTCTGGAATGGTCTTCCAGGGGCACACAGGAGCAGCTAGTTGTGACCATTTCTGAAGCTTTGCTGTTAGTATCAGAGCTCTGGACAATGCCATCCTCACCCCTCTATCCCTCCTTCCCCCGAAACTGGCCTCTCTCCCCTCTTCCTCCACCACAGAAGGCCGTTTAGAATTCCGGGGTCCAGAGCTTGACCCTGTGGCCAGTGTGCTGAAAGGCATGATGGGTAATGAGAGGAAATGGCAGTGATCCGCCTCTCTTCCTTTCTCTGCCCCTCTGCCCTGCCACCGCCTCACTAATGTCAGCAATATGGATTCTTCCCAGGGGTTATTTCTCCAAGGTCCCTTCCACTCTCTCTCCCTCTCTCACACACACCTTCTCTCTCACTTTCATTCTCTCACTCTCACTCTCATTCTCTCTCCATCTTCTCTCTCACACACTCTCAACCTCAACCTCTATCCCTCTCTCTCTGCTCTTCACCTTAGTTATCCACGTCTTTCTATCCCTCTCACACATCCCACGCTCCGTCTTCCCATTTCTCCCTCTCTCATTTCCTCCCACCATGTCTTGGTCACTCCTCATCTTCCTGCTCTTATTACCCGCTCTGCTCTGCCATTTCTCTCAGAGTGGTTTCTCTCCTACCATCACTCGTTGTGTGTCTCACACCCCTTTATTTTCCTCCTCTCACCCTCCCTCTCTCACAGCAGAGCATAGCTGGCTGTGTGCTGTGCAGAGATCCTGAGTGGCAAGGTGACATTGTGTGTCATATCAGCATTCCACGGCAGTCCCCTTTCTCTCCAGAGAGTAATTATTTCTTCCAGAGTGAAAGGTTCAATTTGCTATTAAAGAACAAGAGCCTCAGGTACAGAGGGAGGGAGAGGGAGGGAGGGAGGGAGAGAGAGGGAGAGAGAGGGCGCAAAGAAGGTAGTATATATGAGGGAGGGAGGCCGGAAGTGAGAGGGAGGCAGAGGGAGGGGAAGAGCAGAAGGATGGTAGAGAGCGGGTGGAGGGTGAGAGAGAGGAAGGAGAGAGAGAGAGCGCAGGAGGATGGGCGAGAGAGAGAGAGAGGACAAGCCAAATGGTATGTGTGTTCCCGTGGTGTACTGGACAGTCTGTTCTCATAGGACAGCTCCGGGGAGGTGGGTGCCAGCGGCCCTGGGTGACGTCATCGTCCAGTTCTGAGTGCTTGGCTCCGTTGCCAGGCCGGGATTACATCACCTAGCAGTGACACAGAGCGAGTAGAGGGAGTGTGGCGAACACACCAGTGTGTGTGTGTATCACCTAGCAGTGACACAGACTGTGAGCAATGAGAGGGCAGGAGAGTTCTGTCCAGCTGGATTACTCCTCCTAGCCTCTGATAAAGGACAATGACAGGATACTGTACTACTAACAGATTTACATTTGAGCCTCACAATTCCTCTGTGTGTTACAGCCTACACAGTCTGCTGAGCTACATATGTAGCTATAGGCTTTGTTGAGAAGGTTCAACTTGTTTTTTTCCCTGTTTCTCTTTCCTCTTAATTGCAGCCGTTTGCAGTCCTGAACAGCTACATTTGTACATGTAAATGTGCGTATGAAAACGTGGGCACACAAGCGTTTGTAAGCGAACTCTCTCTCATCTAATCTCCATACACCATTCTCTCTCTTCTCCCTCCCTCTCCCTCTACTCTTTCATTATCTCCCCCCCTCTCTCTGTCTCTATTTCCCTCCCCTCTCTTCCTCTCTCTGTCTCTATTTCCCTCCCCTCTCTTCCTCTCTCTGTCTCTATTTCCCTCCCCTCTCTTCCTCTCTCTGTCTCTATTTCCCTCCCCTCTCTTCCTCTCTCTGTCTCTATTTCCCTCCCCTCTCTTCTTCTCGCTGTCTCTATTTCCCCCCCCTCTCTTCCTCTCTCTGTCTCTATTTCCCTCCCCTCTCTTCTTCTCTCTGTCTCTATTTCCCTCCCCTCTCTTCCTCTCTCTGTCTCTATTTCCCTCCCCTCTCTTCCTCTCTCTGTCTCTATTTCCCTCCCCTCTCTTCTTCTCTCTGTCTCTATTTCCCTCCCCTCTCTTCCTCTCTCTGTGACTCCTCCTCTTTCCCAGAGTCACCTGCCTGATGTAGTAAATTGTTCCCAGTGTCCATGCCCCCGCCCCCCATCCTCCCCCTCCCCCTCCCTCTCCCCCTCCCTCCCTCTCCCCCCCTCCCTCTCCCCCTCCCTCTCCTCCTCCCTCTCTCCCTCTCTCCCTCCCTCTCTCCATTGGGATAAGGGGTCTCTCAAAACTGTCTGAGGTGCTTATTTAAAGCAGGAGGCTTGTCACCACCACTATTTTAAGTGGGAGCTTGAAAGCTATTGGTGCCGTGCTCCAGCATGATGTTAGCTATGAGTTATTATGCTCTGCCTCAGTGGCCAGAAGCTAGGGGAGCCAAGGAGGCTTATAGCCTGTTGCTTTCATACTGGATGAGGGATGGGAGGTGGGGAAGAGGATGGGTGGGGAGAGGAGAGAGGGAGGAGGGAGGGATGGGGAAGAGGAGGTACGGAGTAGAGGCTGGAATGGGCGGAGGAGGTATTGTCATACACACATTACAGCCCCAGTCATAACATGTGTTGTGGTGGGGCTGTACTTACCTAGTGCATCAGGGCAAGTATCATAACATTGCATTCTTTTACTCAATCTATTTTTTCCCCCAATGTCTCTGAAATGGTTTGTACACAAACTGTGGGCTGAATATTTGGAACCCATCCCGTCAGTGTAGACGAGAGGAGTTGGAAGCAGCTGGTTCTTGCTCTTTTGACTGGAGCGATTTTAATGTTTTATAGATTTTTTAAAATTAGCTGCCTCCACATACACTCTCTCACCAGCACCACTTTGCTTGTGTCATCAGGAAAAGGCATGCAAGCTCAGTCCCAGTGCAGACAGATTTGGCCTTACCATGGTACAGTGTATTACAGACAGAACTCTGGACATGGGACTGCTGACAGACAGACAGACATACAGACAGACAGACAGACAGACAGACAGACAGACAGACAGACAGACAGACAGACAGACAGACAGACAGACAGACAGACTAACTGAGAGACAGACAGGCACGCAGGCAGGTAGACAGTCAGACAGACATGCAGGCAGGCACACAGTCAGACAGACATGCAGGCAGGTAGACAGTCAGACAGACAGTCATGCAGACAGACAGGCAGACTGTCAGGAAGACATGCAGTCAGGCAGACAGACAGAGAGGCATGCAGACAGACAGGCAGACATACAGACTGTCAGGAAGACAGACAGTCATGCAGTCAGGCAGACAGACAGAGAGGCATGCAGTCAGACAGACAGAGACAGTCATGCAGACAGACAGACAGACAGGCAGGCAGACAGCCAGGCAGGCAGTCAGACAGGCAATTAGACAGGCAGACAGTCAGACAGGCAGGCAGGCAGAGTGTCAGACAGGCAGACAGTCAGGCAGGTAGATAGACAGGCAGACAGACAGACAGACTGTCATGCAGGCAGGCTGACTGTCAGACAGACAGTCAGTCATGCAGACAGGCAGTCAGACTGGCAGACAGACAGAGACTGTCATGCAGACAGACAGACTGCCATGCAGGCAGACAGACAGGCATACAGGCAGGCAGACAGCCAGATACTTTCATGCAGACAGACAGACTGTCATGCAGACAGTCAGGCAGACATTTAGGCAGGCAGACAGTCAGACATGCAGTCAGACAGGCAGACAGACAGGCAGGCAGCCATGCAGGTAGGCAGGCAGAGTGTCAGACAGTCAGGCAGGTAGACAGACATGCATGCCGGCAGACAAACAGACTGTCATGCAGACAGACAAACTGTCATGCAGGCAGGCAGACTGTCAGACAGGCAGACAGACTGTCATGCAGACATACAAACTGTCATGCAGGCAGGAAGACTGTCAGACAGGCAGACAGACAGACAGTCATGCAGTCAGACAGACAGGCAGGCAGGCGTACAGTTATGCAGACATACAGACAGTCATGCAGACACACAGTCATGCAGACATACATACAGGCAGGCAGAAAGACAGACTGTCATACAGACAGGCAGTCAGACAGGCAGACAGTCAGGCAGACAGACCATCAGATGGGCAGACCGTCAGACAGGCAGACAGTCAGAATGTCAGACGGATCAGACAGACGGTCAGACAGGCAGACAGACAGACAGACAGACAGACAGCCAGACAGTCAGACAGACATGGTAACTACTATGTTAGACTGGTTGTGTGATGCAGACTGAGAGACAGACAGACTGACAGACATGGTAACTACTATGTTAGGCTGGTTGTGTGATGCAGACTGGGAGACAGGCAGACTGACAGACAGGCAGTCAGACAGTCAGACAGACATGGTAAATACTATGTTAGGCTGGTTGTGTGATGCAGACTGGGAGACAGTCAGACTGACAGACAGGCAGTCAGACAGTCAGACAGACATGGTAACTACTATGTTAGGCTGGTTGTGTGATGCAGACTGGGAGACAGTCAGACTGACAGACAGGCAGTCAGACAGTCAGACAGACATGGTAACTACTATGTTAGGCTGGTTGTGTGATGCAGACTGGGAGACAGTCAGACTGACAGACAGGCAGTCAGACAGTCAGACAGACATGGTAACTACTATGTTAGGCTGGTTGTGTGATGCTGACTGAGCTTCAGTTGATCAACTCTCCACCCTGACATCCTCACTGACTGCTGGGCCCTGAACCAGACCAAGCTTTCCCTCCTCCCCATCCCGTCTCAGTTGTTGTTAAGTTATGTAAAAGCCGAGTTCGGTCTAAAAACAACCCGACCAAAGTGAATAATTCAGAGTTGCATTAAAATGAACACGAAGGGAGATAGACGGGCCTAATTAGCATACCCCCTGCCTGATGTGTGTTGTTGATGTATGAGAGAGAGTGACACTTTATGAGGAGCTGCTGTCCCCCATTTGAGGCCCCTGCAAGGCCCAGGCTGCTTGTTGCTTCTTATACTCCACATTAGCCCACAACGACCTTCATCTCCTGAGCTCACAGCATCTCCTCTCTACAGTTGTATAAATCACCCAACTCCTTGTTACTGGACCAATGTATCTTCTACCACTAACAATTTGCTCCCCAGTCCCCATTTCAGATAACAAAGCATGATATCATCATAGCACCCACCATGGGGAGCTAAACACTCTCTCTCCCTGCTCCTTTTAATTGTATTCATACCTAACTAACGATGAGATATTAATAATGAATGGTGAGTAAATAACAGTTTAAGATGCTGGCCACGCCATCACAGACTAATTGTCTCATTAAGTGTAACATTAGGTGGGCGAGCGAGAGGAGAGGTCCCTTGACGGGAGGAGGGGAGGGATCTGGAGGAAAGAGACAGTCAGTGCTGCTAACACAGGGATCATTGATCTCTACCCAGCCCCATCCTGGGCCCTCTCTGGGCTGAGTCCAGAGCAATAAAGACAGACCATATGGTTTGATCTCTGAGCCTAACAGTCTGGTGTTGCGGAGGTGCTAAATGGCCTGAGGTAAAGATCGATGAAGAGGGACGGCATGAGTCCATCACATCCTAAGCACCCAGGCCCTCACCTCTCTAGACACTAGCCAGGGTGTGTCTGTGTGTGTCTGTGTGTCTGTGTGTGGCGTTGACAGTAGGCTGGTTTCATCTCTCATGTCATGGCGGCCCTGCCGCTGGGGTCTCTAAAGTGCTCCTGCCCGGGCGCTGGGACGTTCTTCGGTTCCCCTCTAAAATATTGAAGAGGCGGCGCCCAAAATAAGTAAGAGGAGAGAAATAAAGGAGCTGGGAGCCTGGAGCCGTGCCCTACAGTGGCAGGGAGGGAGACTCAGTCACTTGTTATAGTCTCAATCTAATGTTCTCATCCACTTGTAGTTTCTGATCTGGGGCATTATAGCAACATCACCTGCAGGTGCTGACCTGTTCTGTCAATACCATGTGAGCCATTTAGGAGAGGTAAGATATGAAATAAGATATTAAAACTCTCCATGTTCTCAGCCTCTCCTCGTTGTTTGTTCTCTGTCAGTGTATAATGGCTTTACGCAGCCAGGCCTGGCAGTGGTTAGGATAGGTAGCTGGAGAGGTGCTAGTGGGCACAGTGGGATCTGGCCATTCAGTGTTGATGACTGTGTCATCGCTGGCCAGTGAGAGCCCTAGTTGGCTTTATAGCAGTAGTAAGGACTGACTGGGACTGCATTGACTGACTGACTGTGTCATCGCTGGCCAGTGAGAGCCCTAGCTGGCTTTATAGCAGTAGTAAGGACTGACTGGGACTGCATTGACTGACTGACTGTGTCATCGCTGGCCAGTGAGAGCCCTAGCAGGCTTTATAGCAGTAGTAAGGACTGACTGGGACTGCATTGACTGACTGACTGTGGCTCTAATAAACTTCCAATATGCTCTCCAACACTCCAGTGCCAATGTGTAAACTAAAAACACACAACCCCTGGGCTTGGCCTGCCATAAAGACCTTTATACACACTGTGTGAACCAGTAAACCTCTATAATGACAGGGGTTCACAGCCCTCACACACCCAGGGCAGTATTATACACACTGAAGACATGGGCAGGAGAAGTCGATATGATAAAGGGCTGGGTCTGGTGGTGTAATGATCCTTTATGGACTGGGCTGGGACAGTGTCGTGCCTCATATAACAGCTAGTTTAGCCCAGCGCAGACCTCCAGGTTTGTGGTCTGCCTAGACTGCATAGGCATCAGTGGAAGATGGCCTGTTGTCAGAGCGTGTGTGGCGTGTGTCTACTATCAAGACAGAGGGTTTGTCCTCTGAAAGTATGACCCTGTAAATATTATACATAATTCTTGTCACTTGAACATTTGGCAACTTCTTCCATTTGAAAAGTCTAATCTCATCTACCTTGCGCGATCACATCTCTACATACTGAAGAAAACATCACAATACTCTGAGGATGTCTGGGGCGGCAGGTAGGCTAGTGGTTAGAGCGTTGGGCCAGTAACCGAAAGGTTGCTAGATTGAATCGCAGAGCTGACAAGGTAAAAATCTGTCGTCCTGCCCCTGAACAAGGCAGTTAACCCACTGTTCCTAGGCCATCATTGTAAATAAGAATTTGTTCTAAACTGAATTGCCTAGTTAAATAAAAAATGAAATGTTTAGTGACTGGCTAGAAACAACAGCCATTATTACAACTGCCTTGGGTCTGTTTCAAACCTAGGTTGATATCTTCCCTGCACAGCCTTTCTCCATCTCTCTTTCACGTGCCTGGCTCTCCAGCAGCACCCTTCCCTGTGCCCACCTCTGCCCCATCCTGCTGATCTCATCTGGAGCTGGAGCAGGTGTTGGGGAGAGATTGAGGCAGGCAGGCTGAGGGAGGTCTCTCCACCTGGGCTGATGACACCTCTCCCTCTCTTCTCCTCTGCCTCTCCCTCTCTTCTTCTCTGCCTCTCCCTCTCTTCTCCTCTGCCTCTCCCTCTCTTCTCCTCTTCTCTCCTCCCTCTCCCTCTTTGTCTCTAAGCAGCTAGATGGAGACTCGATGTCCTCTCTGAATGAGAGTGTGTCACAAATGGCACTCTATTTCCTACATAGTGCACTGCTTTTGACCAGGGCTCAAACAAAAGTAGTCCACTACATATGGAATAGTGTGCCATTTGTGACACCGCCTGAGCTCTCTGCTCTCTCTTTACTTTTCAGAGCAGGCAGAAATGGGTATATGTGACCAACCGGCTCGATTCGGTCTTATGTAGCAACATTTGAAATTGTGTTTTTTACATTGGATAAAAGTAGAGACTCTGAGCTAGAAAATGGTATATCATACACTGCAGTTGAGGAACAATGGGAAAGTCATTCTGCTTTGAAAGTTGATGAACTTGTAACACCACTTTTGAGAAAATGGCCCTTGAATGTTTTGTTACACCTACTGGAGAGCTCTTCTTTGTCTACACCTATTCAGCATCGTTCACACCCTCTTAAGCCTTAGCCCCACCCATCTCTTTAAGGATTCACATGTGAGGCCATGTGCTAAACAGAGTGAGCACGGTAGTGAACTAAACCACCAACGAATTTCAAGACTAAACGCTGGTTTATGCTACGTCTATCGACATGTCTGTAGACAGTTGTCGCAGTCACATCATGAACATTCTATTGTCGTCCGACATCAAACTTGACGTTGTCGTTAGGAAAAGTATTAACACCTGTAACGGCTGATTTCCTCCTCTTCGTCTGAAGAGGAGGTGTAAGCAGGGATCGGACCAAGACGCAGAGTGGTAAGTGTCCATGTTTTAATATAATTAACTGAACACGACAAAATATACAAAATAACAAAGTAACCTAACCGAAACAGTCCCGTGTGGCAAGAACACAGACACAGGAAACAAACACCCACAAACCAACAGTGAAAACAGGCAACCTAAATATGGTTCCCAATCAGAGACAATGCAAAACACCTGTCTCTGATTGAGAACCATATCAGGCCAATTGACAAACCTAAACATAGAAACACATAACATAGACTGCCCACCCCAACTCACGCCCTGACCATACTAACTAAAGACAAAACAAAAGAAAATAAAGGTCAGAACGTGACAACACCAAAACTACAGTCTGCATGAGATCAGCAGCATGGTGGTCCAAAATCATATAACTGGTGTATTTTAACACCAATAAGCCCACCCATTTAAAAATGAATTTAGTGTATGTTAATGTAGCAAACCAGGCAACTAAAAGCAACTTTCTAAACAATGTTGTGGTTAGTTTCTAGCTTGTTAGCTAGTTAGATAACATTAAGTTAGCTGGCTAGCCAGTTCAAATACTGAACAAATCATATAACTGACAACGTCTTAATTTTAGCTCATTTGTATTAATTATTACAGGAAAATAAACTCACAACAAGATCATTATTTACAAGTTAATAGCAAGCCAATTGCAGAAAATAGCTTATGGTTGTGAGTGTGACGAAACAAAAGCAGGGCATTCTACCTGAGAACTTTAGAACTTGAACTACTGGAGTGAACTTGGACACTGTGTCGTTGTTGTATTCTAATTAGATTTTGGTGCAGGTCATGTTGTTCTTCACATTACCGTCTCTGGTAAACACATACTATATCAAATAAAATCTAAGTGTATTTGTCAGATGCACAGGATACAGAAGGTGTAAACGATACAGTGAAATGGTTACTTGCATAGTGGAGTGAACCATAATCCCAACTCATGACTCATGACTGCATGAATCTGCAGTTAGCTAACCAACCAGGTTCAATGTTAGCTACCTAACATTATGCTATAACTATCGATGCAAATGGCTCTGAGATACGAATAATATTACTACACAGATCATACACGTAACGTTAGCTAGCGAGCCAGCCAGCTAAAGTTAGCTAGCTAGCTAGCTAACAGTACACTTTAACTTGAAATGAAAACGACTTTCTGACAAAATTAGAAATGCATAATATCTGAAAATGTTGCTAGCTAGACATGGATGAACGCTTTGCCTTCTCTGTCATGGACGCCATGGTTGCCCTTAGTTTGAAGATGTAATCCGGAGACAGGTGTTTTATACAACAGCCTTCTTTGTGTTCTCTTTTCGACTCCCTCTGCACGAAGTGGAGAGTAACACTTTTGCAGTTATTCGTGATATCTTTCAAAAAAGCCGCATTAGAGAGGATTAGATACGCATACTGACCAGCTCATATTATAGACAGAAACGTGTTACATGGCAGACCAATACGAACTCATCTCTCGGCATGTCCATTATCTCAGCCAATCATGGCTAGAAGGAAGGCTCCTTTTTCCGTGGCTAAACCAACTAGGCTTGTAATTTAACATTAGTATTTATTACTATTAACAGATGTCATATAGTGTAAGTTTGTTATTAAGGCACATGAAAGTTTACATGTTCCAGAAGGCATTTCTGACAAAAAAACGCATTTTGATAAATAAAATAAAAACTTTCGAATGCCTCTCCTGTGAAGTAGTGACGTGCGACATACGCCTAGTTTCCTGAAACGAGTCACATATGGACACCAAGGTCAGCAGTCAGTAGCAGGACTGGGAAGAAGAGGGGTCCAAGCTAGCACACACACGCGCACACACATAGAGTGGAGAGATTTGGGCTGGCTGTGCAGTGAGTCAGGGATGCCAGAGACAGGGTGGGGGTGGGGGGAGGAACAGAGAGTGACAGTCAGGAACACATCCTCTGACGCATGCACTCCATTAGTGACCATATGCACACACACCCACACGCTCACGCACATGAGTGCACACACACACACACACGCATGCACACACACACACACACACACACACACACACACACACACACACACACACACACACACACACACACACACACACACACACACACAAAGTACAGTCACACATACAGCGGCTTGTATTACACATCAACACACATACATACACACTGACAAAAATGAAGACAGTTACATATTTTGTCCACTCAGGAACAGTAGGAGTAAACAAACACAGATAATCATAAATACATTGTTACAGTCATCACATTTAGTCATGAACAAAGTACACATACTGTACTGTATGTACAGACGTACGTCAGCTGAGATATGAGCAGGTGTTAGATTGGGCCAGGTCCTGCTGGGTCCGAGACCCAGTACCATATGATTCAAATGAGAGTCAGGTGGACCTGAGACCCGGTACCTGCTTTGGTTATTTGAATTATCTCATTAAAAATTGTTGTCCACATTTAATTTTCCACAGCCAAAACCACAAGTAAGCAACATCAAAATCAGAAAGCAAAATATAATATTATAAAAAATCAACCCCATAGTAGAATAGTTATTCAATTGTTCAGCCTGTCGCATTCTATGCAAGAAAATAATATTAATCTCGAGGTAAATTGTGAGAGCAGCATAGGGAGAGATATGCATGCCTAGTCATTGTACAACATTCCTAATGCAGTTGGGGGGAAACACACCTTTAAAGTTTTGATGGCCACTGTAAAAAGACTAAATGCAGCATTTCAGAACCTGAGTTTCTAGCAGCTGCATGGTTTATGCTCGTTAGCACTCACCAATGGCATTGAATGCATAGGGAAGACCGAGGCTAAATGTAACAGGGTCAGGTGTAACAGGTCGGCCTACATTATATTCACACTACGTCATCCTTGGTTGGCTGAGTGCCAGTTGAACGTTTTTTGGGGGACATTCAAGTCATCAATATGTTGCTAACTAGCAACAAGATAGCCTTAATGTTTAGACTTTAGAGTTTGTGATCTAGCTAATGATTAGCCCACTGGGTTAAATGCAGATGGCCAACCCTGCCTATTTATTTCTAGCCACTATGCTGCTTCAGGTGGGCGATAAGGCTTATTGCTAAATGTCACACCTGCCTGATAATATGGACTCATATTTTATTGGGCTCATTTCTGGAGGGGGAAATTATATTTTACATGTCAGCATCATTTGATTTCCATTCATTCTGGAGTAGAATGTCCTTTTAAAAAGTCACCAGAGCTGACCTTCTCACAGTCATTCTCCCCCCCAAAAAATCCCTCTGTGGCCTGTAGTATGCTGTGATATGTGCTTTTGTCAGTATTAAATTGTTTAGGCTAGTATATTATATCACCTTCCCCCCCATAAAGTGTACTTGTATGATGTCTATGATATTATGTGTAGACAAACACACACAGTGAGATAAAGAGAGTGAGATAGAAAGAGCCTATGCAGCAGCCATCCACTTTATGGAGAGTCTCATCATAGTCTGAAACTAACTTTGCATACTGCCCAATTATACTTCTCCTCCCCCTCACACACATACACACGCTGGGAGACAAAGGGTCTGGAAGGATTAACGGATCACTTCCCAATTTCCCCCGGCTGTCTCCGTCTCCGTCTGGGCAGTAATCAGATCATCACACACCTGACTTGGTGAAGCTGAATTCTATTAGGCTTTATTAACACTAATTATCCCCTGCTATTACCCCATGCTGCTCCCAACCTCCCCATTCTCTCATTTATTTTCCTCTACCGTCCCTCCATCACCCTCTCCTCCCACTCTCCCATCCTCCCCCGGTCCGCTGCCAGTCCCCATCCTCTCTTTTCCTCTGGATCTCTCCATCAACCTCTTCTCCCCCGGCCCCCTCCCTCTCCTTCCACAGTCCCCATCAACCTCTTCTCTTCCTCTGGCCTACTCCTGTCCTCCCGTCGCCTCCACTGTGAGCCTCTCCCCACTGTGAGCCTCTCCCCACTGTGAGTCTCTCTCCACTGTGAGTCTCTCCCCACTGTGAGCCTCTCCCCACTGTGAGTCTCTCTCCACTGTGAGTCTCTCCCCACTGTGAGTCTCTCTCCACTGTGAGCCTCTCACCACTGTGAGTCTCTCTCCACTGTGAGTCTCTCTCCACTGTGAGTCTCTCTCCACTGTGAGCCTCTCCCCACTGTGAGCCTCTTTCCACTGTGAGTCTCTCCCCACTGTGAGTCTCTCACCACTGTGAGTCTCTCCCCACTGTGAGCCTCTCTCCACTGTGAGCCTCTCTCCACTGTGAGTCTCTCTCCACTTTGAGTCTCTCCCCACTGTGAGTCTCTCCCCACTGTGAGTCTCTCTCCACTGTGAGTCTCTCCCCATCCCTCTACACCTAGGGATCATTGTTTTTTAATGATCACCCACATACTGTAGCTCCCACAACCCATCCCCACAGTACCCTTCCTCTCTGTGGTCCCGTCTAACCAAAACACTCCGAGCCTTCCCTTATTCTGCTGGGGGTCACTCATAGCCACTCACACACACTTCCCTGAAGAGGCCTGAGGGAGGGCCACTTCAAGTCGTTTGAAATAGTGCTACTATGGACACTTCCCTGGTCCCTTAGCCAGGATCTAGACATGAGATAAACAATTCTCTCCTCTCTGAGTGGACTGAGCATGTGTGTGATGAGATAGTGTTTTCACAATCAGCTAGGATGGAGCGTTTGGTTAAACATCTGGGAGAATCCTCAGAGGAGCAGGCTTTTACAGAGAGTTTGTGTTCATTTGTCCCTCCGCTCCCCTCGGCTGGCTTTGGAAGCGAGTCAGCACTTGTTTTATTGGCCGTTACTGTGTGTCAGGGAGCAAATCGCTTTTTACTAACAGGTGCGCTTGGAGGGCATGTGTGTGTGTTCCTGTACTTTTGGTATTGGGTGAATCATGAGCGTGTACATTTGTGCACGCGTCGGTGTAGTCTATGTGATTGTGTGTGTGAGTCTACACGCGTTGGTGTGTGTTGGAGGTGTTTGCTATGTTGTGTGCCCTAATAGGCTGGTGATGATGAAACTGATTCCCTCTGTGCTGTTTATTATCACATTTAGTGTAATTATATAATTAGTCCTAATCACCCACCTGAGGTGGCAGTACGCTGCGGCAAGCAGGCAACACACTATTACAGAACAAACACAGAGAGGGGGGGACAGAGAGAGAGAGAAGGGGGGGAGAGTCAGAGAGAGGGAGCGACCTCAGCACATCTCACACTCATTAACACACCCCTCTCTCTATTCTCTCTCTCGTGCTCATTATCACTCTCTTCATCTTTCACATGCATGGACACACATACATACGCACGCACGCAGGCACACACACACACACACACACACACACACACACACACACACACACACACACACACACACACACACACACACACACAGGGCTCTCCTCATCAACCATGATGAGATGGCTAGCGTGTCAGTAGCAAACATTGATATTAATCAGGAGAAGACTCCTGAGGAAAATAAGAGAAAGGGATAGATTTGTCTACAGTGGACAGAGTTGAGAGAATGAGGCGCTGGCTGGTGCAGTTGTATACATTAGTTAACAGATTGCTCCAGTCTCTTATTGAGAGGGGGGTTAGACAGGGAGCGGGTAGTCCGTGCAGTACCACAAGACAAATCTCACGTTTCAAATTCCATTTGAAAGAACATGAAATTCAATCTTCCCGTCCAATCTGCGGCATGCTGTCATTGCTCATGCCAGCAATAGCAATCAGAGATATTGTATTCACTCTTCTCTGCCTCCCGGTGTCAATTTATGTGTGTGTTTTCCAGTAAATGTATTAAATGTAATTTAAGCCGTTTCAAGATGCTGATTGTTTACTTTTTGTTTTGTTCAATCTGGTTCTGTTCTATTTGTCATTCTGCATGCAAGTCTTTGCACAGCGTTTCATTAATGTGAATCGTCCACAACACTTCCATAAACTCTCAAGACTGTATCCCAAATGGCACCCTATTCCCTACAGAGTCCTATGGGCCTTGGTCAAAAGTAGTGCACTGTATAGGGAATAGGGTGCCATTAGAGTCGAACGACTGTCAAACAGCCTCTGTAAATCTCCACATTCAATTATATTTTACCCTGTGTGGTGAATGGCACAAGTAGAAAGAAGTATTGTGTTAGTTGTTGAGGCTGGTCATTTAAAAAATGAGTGACATTTGAGTCAGACATTAGGTTTGACACCCTGCACTGTGCAATAGGCCCCCACCCGCGTCCTCAGACTGTGTGAGTAGAATATAACAGAGACAGGAAGCCACTCGGACAGACAAACTGACTGACAGACATACACAACACATACACACACACACCCACACACACACACACACACACACACACACACACACACACACACACACACACACACTAGATAAAGGCACGGTCCCAGGATCCCAATGGTGTGACATTCTCCCCACTGACAGAGACAGGACAGGAGAGTTGGGTGTGGGTGTGCTTACGTGCTTTTGTGTGTGTGTGTGTGTGTGTGTGTGTGTGTGTGTGTGTGTGTGTGTGTGTGTGTGTGTGTGTGTGTGTGTGTGTGTGTGTGTGTGTGTGTGTGTGTGTGTGTGTGTGTGTGTGTGGTCGTGTGTGTGGTCGTGTGTGTGGTCGTGTGGTGTTGTGTGTGACATTCAGAGAGAGACGGGACAATGCAACACAGAGAACCCAGAGAACGCGTCGTCCACATAATGAGACAGGGCAGGGTTACATGGGCCTCCAGGGGCCCAGAGGGCCACACCAGGGGGGCGGGGGAGCCGCTGGAATGTGTCAGCCCTGACACGGCTCACGGAGGACGCAGCCTGGCGGTGGTAGTCCCCTCTGTCACAGTGTGTGTGTGTGTGTGTGTGTGTGTGTGTGTGTGTGTGTGTGTGTGTGTGTGTGTGTGTGTGTGTGTGTGTGTGTGTGTGTGTGTGTGTGTGTGTGTGTGTGAAGGATGGCAGCCACAGACAGAGGGTGACACACACACAGATCCTCTCTCTCTCTACACCTGTGACAGAGACAAACACACAGAGTGACTTATCTGTATGCAGACACGGACGAGCGCACCAGACAGTGTCCACATCCCACCGTTGTTTATCATATGGAGAGAAACACTAATTAAGATGGGTTCTGTCGTGTGTGTGTGTGTGTGTGTGTGTGTGTGTGTGTGTGTGTGTGTGTGTGTGTGTGTGTGTGTGTGTGTGTGTGTGTGTGTGTGTGTGTGTGTGTGTGTGTGTGTGTGTGTGTGTGTGTGTGTGTGTGCGTGCGTGCGCGCGCTGAAGTGGCTTCACCTGCTCCCCCCTGACAGCTAACACACTGTTTTAGGCTGATACAGGAGGAGAGGAGGACTTGAGAGGTATAGATGTTTTGTTTGCAATTTTAGTTTCTTCCATCTCAACTCAGACACTTTCCCAGATTCTATAGCCCCGTTAACTTCTCCCTATGCTAGAATGCAGTGGCAGCACTTTTTAGGCCTTAACCACCCATCAAAAGCCTCTTTACAGGGAGACCCAGATGTGCCACGCCATCTTCATTCTCATCAAGTATCACTCAGGGAGGTAGACTCCGCTTTCAAGGAGCTAATGATGGGAGGTAATTGCTCTTGATATGTAGGATATTTACTAAGAGGTCGTAAACTCACTTCTCCTGGAGAAGAAGCAGGAGCTCTAGTGTGGTAGTTGTAAACCTACTCTAGTGTGGTAGTTGTATACCTACTCTAGTGTGGTAGTTGTATACCTACTCTAGTGTGGTAGTTGTATACCTACTTTAGTGTGGTAGTTGTATACCTACTCTAGTGTGGTAGTTGTATACCTACTCTAGTGTGGTAGTTGTATACCTACTCTAGTGTGGTAGTTGTATACCTACTCTAGTGTGGTAGTTGTATACCTACTCTAGTGTGGTAGTTGAATACCTACTCTAGTGTGGTAGTTGTATACCTACTCTAGTGTGGTAGTTGTATACCTACTCTAGTGTGGTAGTTGTATACCTACTTTAGTGTGGTAGTTGTATACCTACTCTAGTGTGGTAGTTGTATACCTACTCTAGTGTGGTAGTTGTATACCTACTCTAGTGTGGTAGTTGTATACCTACTCTAGTGTGGTAGTTGTATACCTACTCTAGTGTGGTAGTTGTATACCTACTCTAGTGTGGTAGTTGTATACCTACTCTAGTGTGGTAGTTGTAAACCTACTCTAGTGTGGTAGTTGTATACCTACTCTAGTGTGGTAGTTGTATACCTATTCTAGTGTGGTAGTTGTATACCTACTCTAGTGTGGTAGTTGTATACCTACTCTAGTGTGGTAGTTGTATACCTACTCTAGTGTGGTAGTTGTATACCTATTCTAGTGTGGTAGTTGTATACCTACTTTAGTGTGGTAGTTGTATACCTACTCTAGTGTGGTAGTTGTATACCTACTCTAGTGTGGTAGTTGTATACCTACTCTAGTGTGGTAGTTGTATACCTATTCTAGTGTGGTAGTTGTATACCTACTTTAGTGTGGTAGTTGTATACCTACTCTAGTGTGGTAGTTGTATACCTACTCTAGTGTGGTAGTTGTATACCTACTCTAGTGTGGTAGTTGTATACCTACTCTAGTGTGGTAGTTGTATACCTACTCTAGTGTGGTAGTTGTATACCTACTCTAGTGTGGTAGTTGTATACCTACTCTAGTGTGGTAGTTGTATACCTACTCTAGTGTGGTAGTTGTGTACCTACTCTAGTGTGGTAGTTGTATACCTACTCTAGTGTGGTAGTTGTATATCTACTCTAGTGTGGTAGTTGTATACCTACTCTAGTGTGGTAGTTGTATACCTACTCTAGTGTGGTAGTTGTATACCTACTCTAGTGTGGTAGTTGTATACCTACTCTAGTGTGGTAGTTGTATACCTACTCTAGTGTGGTAGTTGTATACCTACTCTAGTGTGGTAGTTGTATACCTCCTCTAGTGTGGTAGTTGTATATCTACTCTAGTGTGGTAGTTGTATACCTATTCTAGTGTGGTAGTTGTATACCTACTCTAGTGTGGTAGTTGTATACCTACTCTAGTGTGGTAGTTGTATACCTACTCTAGTGTGGTAGTTGTATACCTACTCTAGTGTGGTAGTTGTATACCTACTCTAGTGTGGTAGTTGTATACCTACTCTAGTGTGGTAGTTGTATATCTACTCTAGTGTGGTAGTTGTATACCTACTCTAGTGTGGTAGTTGTATACCTACTCTAGTGTGGTAGTTGTATACCTACTCTAGTGTGGTAGTTGTATACCTACTCTAGTGTGGTAGTTGTATACCTACTCTAGTGTGGTAGTTGTATACCTACTCTAGTGTGGTAGTTGTATACCTCCTCTAGTGTGGTAGTTGTATATCTACTCTAGTGTGGTAGTTGTATACCTATTCTAGTGTGGTAGTTGTATACCTACTCTAGTGTGGTAGTTGTATACCTACTCTAGTGTGGTAGTTGTATACCTACTCTAGTGTGGTAGTTGTATATCTACTCTAGTGTGGTAGTTGTTTACCTACTCTAGTGTGGTAGTTGTATACCTACTCTAGTGTGGTAATTGTATACCTACTCTAGTGTGGTAGTTGTATATCTACTCTAGTGTGGTAGCTGTATACCTACTCTAGTGTGGTAGTTGTATATCTACTCTAGTGTGGTAGTTGTATACCTACTCTAGTGTGGTAGTTGTATACCTACTCTAGTGTGGTAGTTGTATACCTACTCTAGTGTGGTAGTTGTATACCTACTCTAGTGTGGTAGTTGTATACCTACTCTAGTGTGGTAGTTGTATACCTACTCTAGTGTGGTAGTTGTATACCTACTCTAGTGTGGTAGTTGTAAACCTACTCTAGTGTGGTAGTTGTATACCTACTCTAGTGTGGTAGTTGTATACCTACTTTAGTGTGGTAGTTGTATACCTACTCTAGTGTGGTAGTTGTATACCTACTCTAGTGTGGTAGTTGTATAACTACTCTAGTGTGGTAGTTGTATACCTACTCTAGTGTGGTAGTTGTATACCTACTCTAGTGTGGTAGTTGTATACCTACTCTAGTGTGGTAGTTGTATACCTACTCTAGTGTGGTAGTTGTATACCTACTCTAGTGTGGTAGTTGTATACCTACTCTAGTGTGGTAGTTGTATATCTACTCTAGTGTGGTAGTTGTATACCTACTCTAGTGTGGTAGTTGTATATCTACTCTAGTGTGGTAGTTGTATACCTACTCTAGTGTGGTAGTTGTATACCTACTCTAGTGTGGTAGTTGTATACCTACTCTAGTGTGGTAGTTGTTTACCTACTCTAGTGTGGTAGTTGTATACCTACTCTAGTGTGGTAGTTGTATACCTACTCTAGTGTGGTAGTTGTATACCTCCTCTAGTGTGGTAGTTGTATATCTACTCTAGTGTGGTAGTTGTATACCTATTCTAGTGTGGTAGTTGTATACCTACTCTAGTGTGGTAGTTGTATACCTACTCTAGTGTGGTAGTTGTATACCTACTCTAGTGTGGTAGTTGTATACCTATTCTAGTGTGGTAGTTGTATGCCTACTTTAGTGTGGTAGTTGTATACCTACTCTAGTGTGGTAGTTGTATACCTACTCTAGTGTGGTAGTTGTATACCTACTCTAGTGTGGTAGTTGTATACCTACTCTAGTGTGGTAGTTGTATACCTACTCTAGTGTGGTAGTTGTATACCTACTCTAGTGTGGTAGTTGTATACCTACTCTAGTGTGGTAGTTGTATACCTACTCTAGTGTGGTAGTTGTATACCTACTCTAGTGTGGTAGTTGTATATCTACTCTAGTGTGGTAGTTGTATACCTACTCTAGTGTGGTAGTTGTATACCTACTCTAGTGTGGTAGTTGTATACCTACTCTAGTGTGGTAGTTGTATACCTACTCTAGTGTGGTAGTTGTATACCTACTCTAGTGTGGTAGTTGTATACCTCCTCTAGTGTGGTAGTTGTATATCTACTCTAGTGTGGTAGTTGTATACCTACTCTAGTGTGGTAGTTGTATACCTACTCTAGTGTGGTAGTTGTATACCTACTCTAGTGTGGTAGTTGTATACCTACTCTAGTGTGGTAGTTGTATACCTACTCTAGTGTGGTAGTTGTATACCTCCTCTAGTGTGGTAGTTGTATATCTACTCTAGTGTGGTAGTTGTATACCTATTCTAGTGTGGTAGTTGTATACCTACTCTAGTGTGGTAGTTGTATACCTACTCTAGTGTGGTAGTTGTATATCTACTCTAGTGTGGTAGTTGTTTACCTACTCTAGTGTGGTAGTTGTATACCTACTCTAGTGTGGTAATTGTATACCTACTCTAGTGTGGTAGTTGTATATCTACTCTAGTGTGGTAGCTGTATACCTACTCTAGTGTGGTAGTTGTATATCTACTCTAGTGTGGTAGTTGTATACCTACTCTAGTGTGGTAGTTGTATACCTACTCTAGTGTGGTAGTTGTATATCTACTCTAGTGTGGTAGTTGTTTACCTACTCTAGTGTGGTAGTTGTATACCTCCTCTAGTGTGGTAGCTGTATACCTACCCTAGTGTGGTAGTTGTATACCTACTCTAGTGTGGTAGCTGTATACCTACCCTAGTGTGGTAGTTGTATACTTACTTTAGTGTGGTAGTATAGTGTGGTTGTTGTATACTTACTCTAGTGTGGTAGTTGTATACCTACTCTAGTGTGGTAGTTGTATACCTACTCTAGTGTGGTAATTGTATACCTACTCTAGTGTGGTAGTTGTATATCTACTCTAGTGTGGTAGATGTATACCTACTCTAGTGTGGTAGTTGTATATCTACTCTAGTGTGGTAGTTGTATACCTACTCTAGTGTGGTAGTTGTATACCTACTCTAGTGTGGTAGTTGTATACCTCCTCTAGTGTGGTAGCTGTATACCTACCCTAGTGTGGTAGTTGTATACCTACTCTAGTGTGGTAGTATAGTGTGGTTGTTGTATACTTACTCTAGTGTGGTAGCTGTATACCTACTCTAGTGTGGTAGATGTATACCTACTCTAGTGTGGTAGCTGTATACCTACTCTAGTGTGGTAGCTGTATACCTACTCTAGTGTGGTAGCTGTATACCTACTCTAGTGTGGTAGCTGTATATCTACTCTAGTGTGGTAGCTGTATACCTACTCTAGTGTGGTAACTGTATACCTACTCTAGTGTGGTAACTGTATACCTACTCTAGTGTGGTAGTTGTATACCTACTCTAGTGTGGTAGTTGTATACCTACTCTAGTGTGGTAGTTGTTTACCTACTCTAGTGTGGTAGTTGTATACCTACTCTAGTGTGGTAATTGTATACCTACTCTAGTGTGGTAGTTGTATATCTACTCTAGTGTGGTAGCTGTATACCTACTCTAGTGTGGTAGTTGTATATCTACTCTAGTGTGGTAGTTGTATACCTACTCTAGTGTGGTAGTTGTATACCTACTCTAGTGTGGTAGTTGTATATCTACTCTAGTGTGGTAGTTGTTTACCTACTCTAGTGTGGTAGTTGTATACCTCCTCTAGTGTGGTAGCTGTATACCTACCCTAGTGTGGTAGTTGTATACCTACTCTAGTGTGGTAGCTGTATACCTACCCTAGTGTGGTAGTTGTATACTTACTTTAGTGTGGTAGTATAGTGTGGTTGTTGTATACTTACTCTAGTGTGGTAGTTGTATATCTACTCTAGTGTGGTAGTTGTATACCTACTCTAGTGTGGTATGACAGTGTGGTAGTTGTATACCTACTCTAGTGTGGTAGTTGTATACCTACTCTAGTGTGGTATGACAGTGTGGTAGTTGTATACCTACTCTAGTGTGGTAGTTGTATACCTACTCTAGTGTGGTAGCTGTATACCTACCCTAGTGTGGTAGTTGTATACCTACTCTAGTGTGGTAGTATAGTGTGGTAGTTGTTTACCTACTTTAGTGTGGTAGTTGTAAACCTACTCTAGTGTGGTAGTTGTATATCTACTCTAGTGTGGTAGTTGTATACCTACTCTAGTGTGGTAGCTGTATACCTACTCTAGTGTGGTAGTTGTATACCTACTCTAGTGTGGTTGTTGTATACCTACTCTAGTGTGGTAACTGTATACCTACTCTAGTGTGGTAACTGTATACCTACTCTAGTGTGGTAGTTGTATACCTACTCTAGTGTGGTAGTTGTATACCTACTCTAGTGTGGTAGTTGTATACCTACTCTAGTGTGGTAGCTGTAAACCTACTCTAGTGTGGTAGTTGTATACCTACTCTAGTGTGGTAGTTGTATACCTACTCTAGTGTGGTAGTTGTATACCTACTCTAGTGATGTAGCTGTATACCTACTCGAGTGTGGTAGTTGTATATCTACTCTAGTGTGGTAGCTGTATACCTACTCTAGTGTGGTAGTTGTATACCTACTCTAGTGTGGTAGCTGTATACCTACTCGAGTGTGGTAGCTGTATACCTACTCTAGTGTGGTAGCTGTAGCTGTCTCACAGCCCTCAGAATGGATGCAAATATAATAATTAAGTCCTGGCCTAGAAGAATCTTGGCTTCGTCATCTCTGCAGGGACACATGTCTCTCTGTGTTTGCCCCTGCCAGGCCCAGACCCAGACCCAGTCTTTGTTCTGTGCTTTCAGACCCAGCCAAGGGCATCTCTACCCCTGCCAAGGCCCAGTCATGTGCTCTCATCCCAGGCTACAGGCCACAGGGAGCTCTCTGGGTCTTCAAAGCTGGGCCTCTCTCTAGAATGTCAAATCATTTCAGTCTGAGTCCATTCTCTGTCTCTGTGACTCTACCCCTCCATCTCCCTTTCGCTCCCCCCACAGTCTCTGAGTCTTCTAGCTGCTGCTGGAGATGGGGGAGCTTTTCACACAGATGAGGAGAGAGTTAGTCCAAGTCCAACCTCAGTCAGGCAGTGAGAGAGAGATTGAGAAACAGAGAGAGAGAGAGGGGGGGGAGAGAGGGAGGAGTGCCACGAGGAACCTCCTCAGCTCATTCTGTACCCAGAGGTCCTGCTATTGAATTAAGAGTCGCATCCTTGCGTGCAAATATAGCTGCCAGGAGCTGGTTGTCACTTTAAACAGTGGCACATAAGATGACTGCTTGATTATCACTGAGGCTTGAAGTTCAGCCTCAGTGATGTAAACATGTGTTTAAGACATCACTGTGATCACCCCCCCCCCCCCCCCCCACACACTGTGAACTTCAAGTCCGTCAAACATGAGCCAAAAATGACATGATTTTATTACCTTTATTTTACTAGGCAAGTCAGTTAAGAACAAATTATTTTTTTCAATGACGGCCTAGGAACAGTGGGTTAACTGCCTGTTCAGGGGCAGAACGACAGATTTGTACCTTGTCAGCTCGGGGATTTTCATCCAATCCACGTGTCACAAAGCTGACATAACGGTTGACATAGTGTACAGCTGACGCGCAGATAGAGTGACTGTCATAAACAGGGATGTCCCATAACAAATGATGCTTCAATTTGACGACGATGTCATGCAGTGTAGACCGTGGGTTATAGGTCGGGGGCTCTAACCTAAATCTCTGCATGTGTCGTTACACTAACATTGGTTGATTGAATGACTCCAGAGCGCAATACCATTTGTGATGAGAGGCCATTAAACATGGGAAATATCATCATCTCATATTTATGACTGTATTATGTTCCGAGGAGATTGTGGTCTGTTGCTCATATAGATTTTGGACCGTCCACATGCGTATCTTTGACTATAATGTTGAAAGCAAGCGGAGGACGATATTATCCGGCGTGATTTTGTCAACCAGAAATCGAATCAGTTTATTTTAGATGATCAGACATCTTATCATACATCCTGGGGTGTATTATTTCTAGGATTATGACAAATAAATACATTGCAGAATATAACTTGTTGGCATCTCAGCCACTGTGGGAGTGTTGTCATGCAATTTCAGCCTAACATTTCCACTAACACTTTCAGATTCCTGTTCCCTTTCTAATTCTGCACTATTATATTTCTGTCTTTGTTGTTTGTGACTGTGTGTGTGTGTGTGTGTGTGTGTGTGTGTGTGTGTGTGTGTGTGTGTGTGTGTGTGTGTGTGTGTGTGTGTGTGTGTGTGTGTGTGTGTGTGTGTGTGTGTGTGTGTGTGTGTGTGTGTGTGTGTGTGTATGCGGTCCTTGTCTGTGTGTGTACTCAGAGAGCCAGTGGTCTGATTGTTAGATTTGTCCTCCTCTTCTCATCAGTATGCACGGCCTCTCTCCCAGCCCTCGTTTGTTTTTAATGATAACTGGGCCCATGTATTGTTTACAAAGATGACAGTTCCATTTCCCTCTGATTTATAGCACCATGGCATTCAAGGAGATCCTTATTACTTTAAATGCAGTATGCAGAGACAAGTCAACAAGAAAGCCAGGCTAGGGGAACATACATTTGGGGTCATTCTTTACCTCCTCCTCCAACTCCAAGACAGCAGCATGGGTTTAGTGGTTTACAGTCTAGACTGAATAGAGAGGGCTTCACCTATGAGGTCAGTTCTAGTCTGCCTCACAAATGGCACTCTATTCCCTATATAGTGCACTTAATGGGCTCTGGTCAAAAGTAGTGCACTATATAGGGAATAGAGTGCCTTTTTAGGCTGTAGCCGGAGTCTCCTAGTCTGGCTCAGTTGTCTGGGAGAATGTGGTTCTGCCAAGGCTTGTCACTGGACGTGCCAGCTCTCACTCTGCTCTGCCCGACCCGAGGGTAGTGCTTTGTGTAGAGGTTTGTGTTTGTTTTAGTATGGGTAGGATACTCCCTCTGTTGATGACCGCTGGCGTCACACACAAACACACACACACAAACACACACACAAACACACACAAACACACACACACAAACACACACAAATCAAACACAGCTCATAATCACTCTGCTTTATTTTTAGGGGCCAAACTTTGAAAAAAGTGAAGTGATGTTGTTTTTTAACAGTTACAGAGCCCTGTAGTGAGGCTGGGAACCTGAGCAGGGTTGAGAGAGGTGGAGGAGGAGGAGAGGCAGGTGGAGGAGGAGGAGGAGGGTGTCATTGTTTTGACAGATTTAGTTACAGTAGCAACCAGATCAATTACTCAGCATAGCCATGCATGGCTGCAGGATTAATGGTGCGCACGTCACATAAATCACGCCATGGCGTGGAACCGCTAACCACTCCACCCGGATAGAGGAAACAGAACAGACAAGCGTAGAAACACCATTAACACCAGCATTACAGTACTTCCCATCCGTTACTATTAGTAACCTTGAGATTTCACGGGGAGACGGGGGACACATTCAGTCACAAATAAATGTCCAGATTTGGGGGAGTAACACCAAAAACGACCACAGATCATCTGAAATGCCGATTTAGCGCTGAAGGACAGAAGTGCCTTTACCATCGACTGACTGGATGTGGGGACGGGGGGGTTGAAAAAGGAGGGGTGTAGTTGCAGTGGAGAGATGGAAACGATGCTATATATTAGAATCTCCAGAGAGCTGTCGACTCTGTCTCTTATTGCTCTCTCTCCCTCTCTCTCTCCCTCTCTCTCCATCTCTTTATCTCCTTCTCTCCATCTCTATCTCTCTCTCTCTCTCTCTCTCTTGCTCTCTCTCACTCCATCTCTCTATCTCCTTCTCTCTCTCTCTCTCTCTCTCTCTCTCTCTCTCGCTCCATCTCTCTATCTCCTTCTCTCTCTCTCTCTCTCTCTCTCTCTCTCTCTCTCTCTCTCTCTCTCTCTCTCTCTCTCTCTCTCTCTCTCTCTCTCTCTCTCTCTCTCTCCCTCTTGCTCTCTCTCTTGCTCTCTATCTCCATCTCTCTATCTCCTTCTCTCTCTCTCTCTCTCTCTTGCTCTCTCTCTTGCTCTCTATCTCCATCTCTCTATCTCCTTCTCTCTCTCTCTCTCTCTCTCTCTCTCTCTCTCTCTCTCTCTCTCTCTCTCTCTCTCTCTCTCTCTCTGTCTCTTGCTCTCTCTCGCTCCATCTCTCTATATCTTTCTCTCTCTCTCTCCCTTTCTCTCTCTCTCTCTTGCTCTATCTCGCTCCATCTCTCTCTCTCCTTCTTTATATCTCTCTCCCTCTCTCCTTTCGCTGCTTGTCTGTTTCACTCTCTATGTTCCCTGTAGCATGTTTATTTTTGGGGGAAGTAAAGTACGTATATGGTGTGTGGGTCTGTTTGTCTGTCTGGCTGGCTGGTTGTATGTCTCTGGCACTCATGTTTCTCTCGCTCTCTCTCTCTCTGTCCTTCTGTCTGTTTCTAGCCTGTCTCTCTCTTTACTCAGTGTCAGACAGCTCCTGTGCCCTTCCTGCTCCAAATGCTAGTACAGCCCACAGATGAAATCAAATATCCCAGTCAGGCTCCCGTCTTCAAATAGAGATCTGAGCTCTGAGCCAGAATGTCAAATCATTTCAGTCTGTCCTCTCTCTAGCTCTCGCTGTACCTCTCTGTACCTCTCTCGCTCTGTGCCTCTCTTTGTATCTCTCTCTTCCTCTCCCCCTCTCTCCATCTTTCCCTCTCTCTCCACCCCTCCCTCCTACAGAACCATGTGCCCCACCGTCTCAAGCAGGGCTTCAGAATGGGCCAAGGTTAAGTGAAGCCTTTCTGAGATTAAAATAATCACAGTTAATTATTAGTGAGATCTGGGCCAGGCAGCCAGCTTAGCCCCATCAAAGCAGACAGCAGGACGTGCAGCCATGTTGTGTGTGTGAGCTGAGGAGCAGAGAGGAAGGAGGGAGCCCATGTTGTGTGTGTGAGCTGAGGAGCAGAGAGGAAGGAGGGAGGCCATGTTGTGTGTGTGAGCTGAGGAGCAGAGAGGAAGGAGGGAGGTCATGTTGTGTGTGTGAGCTGAGGAGCAGAGAGGAAGGAGGGAGCCCATGTTGTGTGTGTGAGCTGAGGAGCAGAGAGGAAGGAGGGAGCCCATGGTGTGTGTGTGAGCTGAGGAGCAGAGAGGAAGGAGGGAGCCCATGTTGTGTGTGTGAGCTGAGGAGCAGAGAGGAAGGAGGGAGGTCATGTTGTGTGTGTGAGCTGAGGAGCAGAGAGGAAGGAGGGAGCCCATGTTGT
>NC_092102.1:21728265-21733265 GCF_045679555.1 Salvelinus alpinus | reverse complement strand
CTCCCTATCTCCCCATCCTCTCTCTTTTACTCACTCCCTCCCTTTCACCCTCCTCTCCTCCTCTCCCTTTGCTGTATCTGTCTCCCTATCTCCTCCTCTCTCTTTGACTCCCTCCCTC
This sequence comes from Salvelinus alpinus, assembly GCF_045679555.1. Taxonomy (NCBI): domain Eukaryota; kingdom Metazoa; phylum Chordata; class Actinopteri; order Salmoniformes; family Salmonidae; genus Salvelinus; species Salvelinus alpinus. Next base: position 21,733,147 of record NC_092102.1, on the reverse strand, counting down.
CCTCCCTCTCACCCTCCTCTCCTCCTCTCCCTCTGCTGTATCTGTCTCCCTATCTCCTCCTCTCTCTTTGACTCCCTCTCACCCTCCTCTCCTCCTCTCCCTCTGCTGTATCTGTCTCCCTATCTCCTCCTCTCTCTTTGACTCCCTCCCTCCCTCTCACCCTCCTCTCCTCCTCTCCCTCTGCTGTATCTGTCTCCCTATCTCCTCCTCTCTCTTTTACTCCCTCCCTCCCTCTCACCCTCCTCTCCTCCTCTCCCTCTGCTGTATCTGTCTCCCTATCTCCTCCTCTCTCTTTGACTCCCTCCCTCCCTCTCACCCTCCTCTCCTCCTCTCCCTCTGCTGTATCTGTCTCCCTATCTCCTCCTCTCTCTTTGACTCCCTCCCTCCCTCTCACCCTCCTCTCCTCCTCTCCCTCTGCTGTATCTGTCTCCCTATCTCCTCATCCTCTCTCTTTTACTCCCTCCCTCCCTCTCACCATCCTCTCCTCCTCTCCCTCTACTGTATCTGTCTCCCTATCTCCTCCTCTCTCTTTTGCTCCCTCCCTCCCTTTCACCCTCCTCTCCTTCTACCGTATCTGTCTCCCTATCTCCTCATCCTCTCTCTTTGACTCCCTCCCTCCCTCTCACCCTCCTCTCCTTCTCTCCCTCTACTGTATCTGTCTCCCTATCTCCTCCTCTCTCTTTAACTCCCTCCCTCCCTCTCACCCTCCTCTCCTTCTCTCCCTCTACTGTATCTGTCTCCCTATCTCCTCCTCTCTCTTTTGCTCCCTCCCTCCCTTTCACCCTCCTCTCCTTCTACCGTATCTGTCTCCCTATCTCCTCCTTTCTATTTTACTCCCTCCCTCCCTCCCTCTCACCCTCCTCTCCTCCTCTCCTCCTCTCTCTCTGTAGGTCTTGCTATGATTTACAGTCTCTCCCAGCCCCTCCTTGCTCACACAGGAGCTATTGGAAATGTAAAATGGCTATAGATCACGGTAGGGTGTGTGGGAGAGGGGTACAGTCTGTGTGTGTACTAATCTCCCCTAACAGAACTGCGCAGCATTACACATTTGGGCTATCTCTTACAATTAGGCAACAACATGGCCGCCCTGCCTGGCAGCGCCACCGCAATGGAACGGAGGTGGGAGGCTGTGATGTCACGGGCCAGTGATGTCATCGGTGTGTGTGTGTGTGTTTGAGGGGAACAGAGCAGAGGGCTGCTGTCTCTACTCTCATTCATTCAGAGGACATTCTCTCTCCCCTTTTATTTTCCACCCGGTGGCACTTTTATCCTTACCTCAGCTCTCAGAGGGAAGGTTAATGGCCGGTCACACAGACTCAAACAATGCCATTTATGTTTATTAAGCAGTGAGCAGACTCCTGAACTGACTGACTGTATGCCTTATTCCTTGACGTCTAATTTGAATATGGAGGGCGAGGTTTCATTCATTATGTTGTGACTATGAGCCCAGCTAATTTAGCCAATGTCGTGGAAAGCACATAAAACACCCGACTTACATTCCCTGTGGGACTTGAGCTTTTTTTGCATAGCAGATCTACAAATCACATCGCCCTGTGGAATTCTCATTCTCTCCCAGTCAGATGAATGAGTTGGTATTTTTCTCACTTCTCTCCCTCCGTGAACGCACTAGATAGGCTGTGAGATCAAAGGCGGATCCATATATACTACAGTAGGAAGGTATAGATATTCCATTGGCTCTCCTCCATCACTGCATTTGGGTCTGACTAAGCACTGTAACCATGGAGTTTAGGGACCGGTAAGTCTTCTCCTTTGACTCAGCTGTTTCCACCCGCCAGCCAAGGACAGCTCAGAGTTGACCCTTGACCTGCTGCCTTTTAACCACGGAGGCTGCGTCCCAAATGGCACCCTATTCCCTTTGTAGCCCTATGGGCCCTGGTCAAATGTAGTGCGCTGTATAGGGAGTATGGTTGCCTTTTGGGACACAGCCAGGGAGGACACCCTGATTGCCTCCATTACCCTCTTTAATGGAATGAAGCTTTGGACTCTATCCGTCTAATGCAAACAAATACTCATTACTCCTTTGGGCTCAAGGCGTTTTAACATTCTGGACAGGAAATCTAGAGGTCAGCCTAGAGGTAGGTGTTAAGGAGAGGGTGTTTGGGTCCTGTGATAATGGGCATGTACCATAATACATCTACATGCATACCCTCTCAGCATCCACTTACCTATATACATGATGTGTACTTAACTATTATCCACTTATCTAGATTCATTCTATTCAGCCTTACTTAGTGGCACAATAGGGGTCCAGTATAGTATTGCAGCCATTTATGTCACTCTGGCGACAAACACACACACACACATCATCACAGTCACTGGCCCATTTCCCTATGGCATTTACCATTAGGCCAGTAGGAGATCAGGTAGTGAATAGAGTTTGAGAGAAAAGGGAAGAGGAGGAGGACAGTGAGGAGTAGGAAGAGGGAGCAGAAGGCTGGTTTATTAGTGCTGCTAGGTCGGCCGCCCTCCACACAGTCAGCCAGTGTGCAGTCTGTGAGGCATCAGGAGCTGATAGGGGAGCAGAGGGCTACTGCCTTAACAGTTTACTGCTAAAAGGATGGGTTGTCCGTCCGTAGGTTGGCATTAATGTGCTACTGATTGCCGTCATAGGCTGCATGGGGTCAAGGACGGCCTTCTGAAAGAGCCCTCTTGTTAAGAAACACACGTACAGACAGAGTTACAGAGAGAGAGAGAGAGTTGGGGAGGTAAACACAGCAGTCATGATGTAAGGAGTTTGAAAGGAGTTTTTTTTTCTTTATGTAAGCTGCCACCTCTTGATGTTTTCCAACACTCTGTTGACAGTAGAATAGAGAAGGGAGGGTCAAGGTTCCTCTCAGAACGGCTGTAAGGAAACCTACGTACATACGGTCAAAACAGTCAATCTAAGTTGGTTGGTTCTGTTGTACAAGAGTATTCTATAAGAACTATGCAGTGTGTGTGTGTGTGTGTGTGTGTGTGTGTGTGTGTGTGTGTGTGTGTGTGTGTGTGTGTGTGTGTGTGTGTGTGTGTGTGTGTGTGTGTAACAGGGACGTAAATGTTCATGTGAAGCCAGTCTAACTCAGTGATAGAGGTTAAGGTGTAGCTAGTGTAAAGCATGTACCAACGTCTCTCCTAGTGATGCCAGGGGACCAATCAATGAAAAGCACACACACACATACATACTCTCGCTCTCTCTGTCTTTCTCTCTCTCTCTCGCTCTTGATCGCTCTCACTCACTCTCTCTGTCTCTCTCTCACTCTCACTTACTCTGTCTTTCTCTCTCGCTCACTTGCTTGCTCTCACTCACTCACTCTCTCTGTCTTTCTCTCTCTATCTCTCGCTCGCTTGCTCTCTCTGTCTCTGTCTCTTTCTCTCTCTTTCTCTCTTTCTGCCTCTCTCTTTCTCTCTCTCTTTCTCTCTCTCTGTCTCTCTCTGTCTCTCTCTGTCTCTCTCTCTCTGTCTCTCTCTGTCTCTCTCATCCCCACACAACCTCACACAGCCCCACACATCCCCACACATCCCCACACATCCCCACACATCCCCAAACAGCCCCACACATCCCCACACATCCCCACACAACCTCACACAGCCCCACACATCCCCACACATCCCCACACAGCCCCACACAACCTCACACAGCCCCACACATCCCCACACATCCCCACACAACCTCACACATCCCCACACAGCCCCCCACAACCTCACACAGCCCCACACATCCCCACACAGCCTCACACAACCTCACACAGCCCCACACATCCCCACACAGCCTCACACAACCTCACACAGCCCCACACATCCCCACACAGCCCCACACAGCACCAAACAGCCCCACACATCCCCACACATCCCCACACAACCTCACACATCCCCACACAGCACCACACAGCCCCACACATCCCCACACAGCCCCACACAACCCCACACAGCCCCACACATCCCCACACATCCCCACACAACCTCACACATCCCCACACAGCACCACACATCCCCACAGATCCCCACACAGCCCCACACAGCCCCACACATCCCCACACAGCCCCACACAGCCCCACATAACCCCACACAGCCCCACACATCCCCTGCCTGTCTGTGTCTGCTTTAACCTTGGCCAGTGGGCTGGAAGAGAGGGAGAGTCATTTGAACCTTAAAAACCTGCTGATTAAAGCTAGTTTGGTGGAATTCGATTCCACTTAATGCCTTTGGCCCTGAGCCCGGCCGCTTGGCATTAGCATCAACAGACACTGTGTCTTCAGTCAGGGAGACAAACGTGCACAGGTTCACCCGCACCCTCCTCCTCCCTTCCCCGGTCCTGTCTTGTGCACGAGCAGGGCTATAAATTCCCCGCACCTCTCTCTCTGTCTCTCACTCTCTTTCTCACTCTCTCTCTTTCTCTCTCACTCTCTGCTGCCCACTCTCTCCTCTTCTCTTTCTCTGTCCCACATTCCCTAACTCTTTTCATCTTCATCCTCTTCCATGCTCACCATGACAAAGTGTGAATTTAATTCATACAAATTGCAATTATCCAAGGTCAAGGTCATATCAAAATATTTGTTTATCCTGCTCTCTCCTTTTCATCTCTCGATCTCCCTCCCCCCTCTCTCCCTCCCCCTCTCCCTCGCTCTCTCTCTCCCTCCCCCTCTCCCTCGCTCTCTCTCTCCCTCTCTCTCTTTCTCTCTCTCTCTGTTGAGATTTTTGGGTTTCTTTTTTATATCCATCCCGGGCTTGCCAATTCATTTAGTCCTCCATTAAGTTATGACTGATTCAGGCCTAGAAGCAGGGCGTAGTGTATGTATTTGAGAGGACTGTGGCGATACATCGAATCCCTTTTTAATTTATAATCTATAAAGCCTTATCCACTGCAGATGAATTTTTCAAGTGT
>NC_092102.1:21718265-21723265 GCF_045679555.1 Salvelinus alpinus | reverse complement strand
TGTGTGTGTGTGTGTGTGTGTGTGTGTGTGTGTGTGTGTGTGTGTGTGTGTGTGTGTGTGTGTGTGTGTGTGTGTGTGTGTGTGCGGTATGTGTTTTTGTCAGCAAGTGCGTGTGCATGTGTGCTTGCGTGTCACTATGTGTGTGCGTGTGTAATTCCGGTTGAAATGCTGGCCCAGTGATGTGCTGTCATCTGTCACAGCCCGAAGACAGCAAATAATGGCTCTGCTGCTGTCACTTTGTCACCAAGCCGCTCAGCCTGGAGAGAGACTCACAAACACTGGTAAATGATATGGGTCTTGAATTACTGATAAGCACTTGGAGTGTGCTGAGCTCTGTGTCTGTGGGCCTGCTTTGTCTGACAGTGTATGTGAATGAGTGTCAGTGTGTACATGTATGTGTGAATATGAGACTGTGTGTCTATAACTGTACGCTGCATGGTGGTAGTGGGAGGAGGAATCTGTCCATTGCCATACAGGAGTAATGGATGAAAGAGCAGTGGTAGTGGGTGGAGGTATGCGTTCTATTGCAGACAGAAGTAATGGATGACAGAGCAGTGGTAGTGGGTGGAGGTATGCGTTCTATTGCAGACAGAAGTAATGGATGACAGAGCAGTGGTAGTGGGTGGAGGTATGCGTTCTATTGCAGACAGAAGTAATGGATGACAGAGCAGTGGTAGTGGGTGGAGGTATGCGTTCTATTGCAGACAGAAGTAATGGATGACAGAGCAGTGGTAGTGGGTGGAGGTATGCGTTCTATTGCAGACAGGAGTAATGGATGACAGAGCAGTGATAGTGGGTGGAGGTATGCGTTCTATTGCAGACAGAAGTAATGGATGACAGAGCAGTGGTAGTGGATGGAGGTATGCGTTCTATTGCAGACAGGAGTAATGGATGACAGAGCAGTGATAGTGGGTGGAGGTATGCGTTCTATTGCAGACAGAAGTAATGGATGGTGTTACAGTGGAACAATGAGACCAGATGGAAGTCCACATCACGTGGTGCTCTGTAGCGCTGGTATCATCACTAAAGGGCTGCTTTGTGTTGTAGACAATGGAACACCTGGAGAGTATTTGATCTATTGTATCATGCTTGTCTATGTGTGTTTGTTTATGTGTGTGTGTTTGCTCATGTGAGTGTGTATCTATGTGTCTACGTGTGTGTTGTGATTGTGCTCTCATTACTGTGTGTGTTTATGCGTATGTTAAGATGTGTGATGGCCTTTCCACACCCAGCCCGGTCTCTGGGGCACTGCTGTGGTACATTGGTATAATTAATCAGACTGTTTGATGTTTGCAAATGAGTGTTAATCCAGACTCAGTTCCTCTGCAGGCCCTACTCTTTAGAACTGATGTTAATCCAGACTCAGTTCCTCTGCAGGCCCTACTCTTTAGAACTGGTGTTAATCCAGACTCAGTTCCTGTGCAGGCCCTACTCTTTAGAACTGGTGTTAATCCAGACTCAGTTCCTCTGCAGGCCCTACTCTTTAGAACTGGTGTTAATCCAGACTCAGTTCCTCTGCAGGCCCTACTCTTTAGAACTGGTGTTAATCCAGACTCAGTTCCTCTGCAGGCCCTACTCTTTAGAACTGGTGTTAATCCAGACTCAGTTCCTCTGCAGGCCCTACTCTTTAGAACTGGTGTTTACTTTAACAAGACCAAAACATAGAGACACTCACCTCCTCTCTACCACCTCCTCTCTACCACTTCCTCTCTACCACCTCCTCTCTACCACCTCCTCTCTACCACCTCCTCTCTACCACCTCCTCTCTACCACCCCCTCTCTACCACCCCCTCTCTACCACCTCCTCTCTACCACCCCCTCTCTACCACCTCCTCTCTACCACCTCCTCTCTACCACCTCCTCTCTACCACCTCCTCTCTACCACCCCCTCTCTACCACCTCCTCTCTACCACCTCCTCTCTACCACCTCCTCTCTACCACCTCCTCTCTACCACCTACTCTCTACCACCTCCTCTCTACCACCTACTCTCTACCACCTCCTCTCTACCACCTCCTCTCTAACACCTCCTCTCTACCACCCCCTCTCTACCACCTCCTCTCTACCACCCCCTCTCTACCACCTCCTCTCTACCACCTCCTCTCTACCACCTCCTCTCTACCACCTCCTCTCTACCACCTCCTCTCTACCACCCCCTCTCTACCATCTCCTCTCTACCACCTCCTCTCTACCACCTCCTCTCTACCACCTCCTCTCTACCCCCTCCTCTCTACCACCTCCTCTCTACCTACTCCTCTCTACCACCTCCTCTCTACCACCTCCTCTCTACCACCTCCTCTCTACCACCCCCTCTCTACCACCTCCTCTCTACCACCTCCTCTCTACCACCCCCTCTCTACCACCTCCTCTCTACCACCTCCTCTCTACCACCTCCTCTCTACCACCCCCTACCCGTTCAGATCTGCACGGCCCTGAGAAACACTGTTTACCTTATTGAACACTAGTGAATAATGTGTGTGTGTGTGTGTGTGTGTGTGTGTGTGTGTGTGTGTGAGTGTGAGTGTGAGTGTGTGTGTGTGTGTGTGTCAGGCTGCCATGCAGTAAACCACTCCAGCTCCTCTTCCTTTCTAAATAAACAGATATTCCAGAGTGGTTTGGAGAACAAGAGGCTGAAACAAACACTAGACTAGATTGATTTATTCCTCAAAGAGCCAGGCAAACTCCTTGTCTTAAGAGGAATCCACTACTACTCTGTTCACATCACAAATATTGCATTACACAGTGTATTTCCCCGCTGCCAGCCAGAGTCAGTGTGAGGCTGTAACAGGACCAGCTGTAGCTGTGAACCAGGGAGCTGGGATTGTAGGCCTCTCTGAGTAGGGCTGCTTCCAAAATGGTACACTATTCGTATAGGCCATAGTGAAGTACCTTTGGACAGAGCCCATAGGATTCAGAGTTTAGTTTGAGGAGCATTGGGAAGGTTTTGGAATAAGTGGAGTGAACCGCTGCCCCACCTCTAGCCCAGGTGTTGTGTTGTAATGTTGTGCTGCTGTAGCTGTTAGCTTGCATCCCAGATGTTACCTTGTTCCCTATAGAGTGAACTACTTTTGACCTGGTGAAAAATGTCTGGTCGCCCCGCTGCCTCTCTATGCCAGATACTAGTGAGGAGGCGTTATCAGCCTTGGCTGTGGCTGTGCTCCGGCTCTCTCTCTCTCTCTCTCTCTCTCTCGCTCTCTCGCTCTCTCGCTATCTCTCTCTCCCCCTCTCTCTCTCGCTCTCTCTCCCCCTCTCTCCCCCTCTCTCTCTCGCTCTCTCTCGCTCTCTCACTCTCTCACTCTCTCGCTCTCTCTCTCTCTCTCTCCACGGATAACGAGCCCCCAGGCACTGTATTATCTGTGTACGATAAGGATATTAATAAATGCCTGGCTTTAGTAACGCTACGTAGCGTGTCGGGCCCTGCAGGGGGTGAGGCGGAGGGAAGGGGGACGTAGGAGCACCTGAATCATCCTGTCAGGAGACCTCTCCAGGTGAGAGGGGGGTTATGGCAGGAGGGAGAGTCGTATGGTTATGTTCATCGGGATGGAGAGGAGAGAAAGAGGAAGAGAGAGAGATAGGGGGGCGAGGTGGTATTAACCCATTCAACCTTATCAGTGATCGTAGCAGCTTGTCCCAGGTCACCGCTACCTTTGTCCTGAAGACAATGGCCTGTGTGTGTGATCAGGGGTTAGAGGTCAGGGATCGGGAGTCAGTGGGGGTGGAGGTCAGTCTATTGTGTTGAGTTACACTGTAACTATACTATAACGGCTGTTCTGTCTCTGTGTTTCCTCCCTCTGCAGTGTCTGTATGGCTGTTACGTCCACTCCTCCATCATCCCCACTTTCCACCGCAGGTGCTACTGGCTGCTCCAGGTAAGAGATTCCCTCCCTCCTCTCCACACATGTACACGTAACATCCTTCCTCCCTCCTCTACTCCTACACAGGTCAACTCCACCAGCTTTTCTCACACTGCCTGAATGGTAAGGAGGAGCATGTCTTCCTCTCTGACACACAGCAGATAAAAAGAAAGCACACAATGTTCCCTCTTTTTCTCTCTCTTTTTCTCTCTCTCTCTCTCTCTCTCTCTCTCTCTCTCTCTCTCTCTCTCTCTCTCTCTCTCTCTCTCTCTCTCTCTCTCTCTCTCTCTCTCCTTATTTCTCTCTCTCCCTCTCTCTCTCCTTCTTCCTCTCTCTCACTCTCTCCTTCCTTATCTCTGTGGCCCCCTTTTCATTCCTTATTTACCCAGTAGGGGGTGGATGTAGGGGGTGGAGGGATGGGGTGGATGTAGGGGATGGAGGGATGGGGTGGATGTAGGGGATGGTGGGGTGGAGGTAGGGGATGGGGTGGAGGTAGGGGATGGAGGGATGGGGTGGAGGTAGGGGGTTGAGGGATGGGGTGGAGGTAGGGGATGAAGGGATGGGGTGGAGGTAGGGAGTGGAGGATGGGGTGGAGGTAGGGGATGGAGGGATGGGGTGGAGGTAGGGAGTGGAGGATGGGGTGGAGGTAGGGGATGGAGGGATGGGGTGGAGGTAGGGGATGGAGTTAGGGGATGGAGTGATGGGGTTAAGGTAGGGGATGGAGGTAGGGGATGGAGGTAGGGGATGGAGTGATGGGGTGGAGGGATGGGATGGAGTTAGGGGATGGAGTGATGGGGTTAAGGTAGGGGATGGAGTGATGGGGTGGAGAATGGGGGTGGAGAGATGGGGTGGAGGGATGGGGTGGAGGGATGAGGTGTAGGTAGGGTAGGGCACTCTAGTTGTAGATCTAGCTGTACTTGACACCTGTTAGGGGAAAGTTTTTGTTTTTGTCCTGAAGTCATTGCATCCCCGTCCCCCCTTAACCTTGTTCTCTGTTCAGAGTGGTTCAGCAGCTCCTTCAAGTCTAATTCAGGCCTAATGGAGCCGGGCAGGCAGATTAGACATCACCCTGGTACCCTCCTGCCTGCCTGCTAGACAGATCAAAGCTAGCCCTGACACTGCAGCCTGGCTCTGGGAAACAGGCACAC
>NC_092102.1:21698265-21715765 GCF_045679555.1 Salvelinus alpinus | reverse complement strand
AAACAGAGGGTGAGAGAGAGAGAGTGAGAGAGATAGAGTTGGGGAGAAGAAACAGAGGGTGAGAGAGAGAGAGAGAGAGAGTTAGGGAGAAGAAATAGAGGGTGAGGGAGAGAGAGAGTTGGGGAGAAGAAACAGATAGAGAGAAGAGAGAGAGATTTGGGGAGAAGAAACAGAGGGTGAGAGAGAGAGAGAGAAGAGAGAGAGAGTTGGGGAGAAGAAATAGAGGGTGAGTGAGAGAGAGAGTTGGGGAGAAGAAACAGAGGGTGAGAGAGAGAGAGAGTGAGAGAGTTGGGGAGAAGAAATAGAGGGTGAGGGAGAGAGAGAGTTGGGGAGAAGAAACAGAGGGTGTGAGAGAGAGAGAGAGAGAGTTGGGGAGAAGAAACAGAGGATGAGAGAGAGAGAGAGAGAGAGAGAGTTGGGGAGAAGAAACAGAGGGTGAGAGAGATAGAGTTGGGGAGAAGAAACAGAGGGTGAGAGAGAGAGAGAGAGAGAGAGAGAGAGAGAGAGAGAGAGAGAGAGAGAGAGAGAGAGAGTTGGGGAGAAGAAACAGAGGGTGAGTGAGAGAGAGAGTTGGGGAGAAGAAACAGAGGGTGAGAGAGAGAGAGAGTGAGAGAGTTGGGGAGAAGAAATAGAGGGTGAGGGAGAGAGAGAGTTGGGGAGAAGAAACAGAGGGTGTGAGAGAGAGAGAGAGAGAGTTGGGGAGAAGAAACAGAGGATGAGAGAGAGAGAGAGAGAGAGAGAGTTGGGGAGAAGAAACAGAGGGTGAGAGAGATAGAGTTGGGGAGAAGAAACAGAGGGTGAGAGAGAGAGAGAGAGAGAGAGAGAGAGAGAGAGAGTTGGGGAGAAGAAACAGAGGGTGAGAGAGAGAGGAGAGAGAGAGTTGGGGAGAAGAAACAGAGGATGAGAGAGAGAGAGAGAGAGAGAGAGAGTTGGGGAGAAGAAACAGAGGGTGAGAGAGAGAGAGAGAGAGAGAGAGAGAGAGAGAGAGAGAGAGAGAGTTGGGGAGAAGAAACAGAGGGTGAGAGAGAGAGGAGAGATAGAGTTGGGGAGAAGAAACAGAGGATGAGAGAGAGAGAGAGAGAGAGAGAGTTGGGGAGAAGAAATAGAGGGTGAGGGAGAGAGAGTTGGGGTGAAGAAGCAGAGGGTGAGAGAGAGAGAGAGAGAGAGAGAGAGAGAGAGAGAGAGAGAGAGAGAGAGAGAGAGAGAGAGAGAGAGAGAGAGAGTTGGGGAGAAGAAATAGAGGGTGAGGGAGAGAGAGTTGGGGTGAAGAAGCAGAGGGTGAGAGAGAGAGAGGAGAGAGAGAGAGAGAGAGAGAGAGAGAGAGAGAGAGAGAGAGAGAGAGAGAGTTGGGGAGAAGAAACAGAGGGTGAGAGAGAGAGACATACCATTTGAAATGTCTATATTCTTTTGAAACGTTTATAAGTGCAATGCTTACTAATGTTTCCCTTGTTTATTTCCCTTTTGATAATTGTCTATTCCATTTGCTTTGACAATGTAAACATATGTTTCCCATGCCAATAAAGCCCTTGAATTCAATTGAATTGAGAGAGTTGGGGAGCAGGAAGTGCTGGAGAGAGGGGGGGAGACTAAAGGAGAAAATGTCTGAGGGGGATTTGGCCTGTGGGCATCTGCCTCTTTATCCAGTCGTTATTGAGTCAAAGCCTTGGTAATGAGACAGAGGAGAAGAAGAGGTGATGAGAATGGAGACCTGGCTGTGTGTGAGCAGGGTCCTCCTCTCTCCTGTTCTCTCCTTTTGTTCTCTTCACCTCTCCTTCTCAATCAGCCCATCCCTGCCACCACGTCTCAGTGGCATTACACCACTTTAAAGAGTCTTTGCCAGCCCAGCAAACGAGACAGACTGAGAAAAAGTACTGCCACAATTAGGGGCTGCAAACTGCATCAGAGCTGCAGAACAGAGTGTCTCACTGTGCAGTCTGTCACTCTGGGAAAAGTTCCTGTCGTTCCAATTGTCGCACAAAACTGACATTTGGGGTAATAATGGTGTTGAATCAGTGTCATACCTTCCTGCCTCCACACACACACACACACACACACACACACACACACACACACACACACACACACACACACACACACACACACACACACACACACACACACACACACACACACACACACACACACACACCTACACACACACACACACCTACACACACACACACACACACACCTACACACACACACACACCTACACACACACACACACCTACACACACACACACACACACACACACACACACACACACACACACACACACACACACACACACACACACATACACACACACACACACACCTACACACACACACACACACACACCTACACATCCTCTCCCCCTTCAGTCCTGGTGGCTCTCCTGATTGATTCAATCTAACCATGTCCCCTTCTCTTGTTTAGTACTAATGGAATGTAGGGTGCTGTGTGCTAGCCCGCGGTGCCACGGAGGTCAAAATAGTTATGATAGTAATACGGAGGGGGTCTGCCTGCCTGCCTGCCTGCCACATCCATGGAGAGAGAGAAGGGTCAATAGTCTGAGCTGGGCTGGAGGAGAGGAAAGGAGAAGGAGAGGAGGGAGTGATGTGGAATCAGATAATGAAATGAATGGTGAGGTCTCTCTCTCTCTTTCTCTCTCTCTCCTTCTCTATCTTTCTCTCTCTCCTTCTCTCTCTCTCTTTCTCTCTTTCTCTCTCTTTCTCTCTCTTTCTCTCTCTCTCTCTCTCTTTCTCTCTTTCTCTCTCTCTCTTTCTCTCTATCTTTCTTTTTCTCTGTACCTCTATCTCAAAGCAGTGTTTGTATGATGAGAGGGCCTACTATTCTCTCATCTCTTTCACGTTCTCCCCTCCCTCCCTCCCTCCCTCCCTCCCTCCCTCCCTCCCTCCCTCCCTCCCTCCCTCCCTCTTTCTTTACTGTAAATGCTGTGTGTAGTAGAGTGGAGTTTGGATGTGTGTAGTAGAGTGGAGTTTGGCTGTGTGCAGTAGAGTGGAGTTTGGCTGTGTGTAGTATAGTGTAGTTTGGCTGTGTATAGTAGAGTGGAGTTTGGCTGTGTGTAGTAGAGTGGAGTTTGGCTGTGTATAGTAGAGTGTATTTAGGCTGTGTGTAGTAGAGTGGAGTTTGGCTGTGTGTAGTAGAGTGGAGTTTGGCTGTGTGTAGTAGAGTGGAGTTTGGCTGTGTGTAGTAGAGTGTAGTTTGGCTGTGTATAGTAGAGTGGAGTTTGGCTGTGTGTAGTATAGTGTATTTAGGCGGTGTGTAGTTGAGTGTATTTAGGCTGTGTGTAGTAGAGTGTAGTTTGGCTGTGTATAGTAGAGTGTATTTAGGCTGTGTGTAGTAGAGTGGAGTTTGGCTGTGTGTAGTATAGTGTAGTTTGGCTGTGTGTAGTAGAGTGGAGTTTGGCTGTGTGTAGTATAGTGTAGTTTGGCGGTGTGTAGTAGAGTGGAGTTTGTCTGTGTATAGTAGAGTGGAGTTTGGCTGTGTGTGGTAGAGTGGAGTTTGGCTGTGTGTAGTATAGTGTAGTATAGTGTGTAGTTGAGTGTATTTAGGCTGTGTGTAGTAGAGTGGAGTTTGGCTGTGTGTGGTAGAGTGTATTTAGGCTGTGTGTAGTAGAGTGGAGTTTGGCTATGTATGGTAGAGTGGAGTTTGGCTGTGTGTAGTAGAGTGGAGTTTGGCTGTGTGTAGTAGAGTGGAGTTTGGATGTGTATGGTAGAGTGTAGTTTGGCTGTGTGTAGTAGAGTGGAGTTTGGCTGTGTGTGGTAGAGTGGAGTTTGGCTGTGTATGGTAGAGTGGAGTTTGGCTGTGTGTAGTAGAGTGGAGTTTGGCTGTGTGTAGTATAGTGGAGTTTGGCTGTGTGTAGTAGAGTGGAGTTTGCCTGTGTGTAGTAGAGTGGAGTTTGGCTGTGTATGGTAGAGTGGAGTTTGGCTGTGTGTTGTAGAGTGGAGTTTGGCTGTGTGTAGTAGAGTGGAGTTTGGCTGTGTATAGTAGAGTGAAGTTTGGGTGTGTGTGGTAGAGTGTAGTTTGGCTGTGTGTAGTAGAGTGGAGCTTGGCTGTGTATGGTAGGGTGTAGTTTGGCTGTGTGTAGTAGAGTGGAGTTTGGCTGTGTGTGGTAGAGTGGAGTTTGGCTGTGTGTAGTAGAGTGTAGTTTGGTTGTGTGTGGTAGAGTGGAGTTTGGCTGTGTATGGTAGAGTGGAGTTTGGCTGTGTGTAGTAGAGTGGAGTTTGGCTGTGTGTGGTAGAGTGGAGTTTTCCTGTGTGTAGTAGAGTGGAGTTTGGCTGTGTATGGTAGAGTGTAGTTTGGCTGTGTGTAGTAGAGTGTAGTTTGGGTGTGTGTAGTAGAGTGGAGTTTGGCTGTGTGTAGTAGAGTGGAGTTTGGCTGTGTGTTGTAGAGTGTAGTTTGGCTGTGTGTAGTAGAGTGGAGTTTGGCTGTGTGTAGTATAGTGGAGTTTGGCTGTGTGTAGTAGAGTGGAGTTTGGCTGTGTGTAGTAGAGTGTAGTTTGGCTGTGTGTAGTAGAGTGTAGTTTGGGTGTGTGTAGTAGAGTGGAGTTTGGCTGTGTGTAGTAGAGTGGAGTTTGGCTGTGTGTTGTAGAGTGTAGTTTGGCTGTGTGTAGTAGAGTGGAGTTTGGCTGTGTGTAGTATAGTGTAGTTTGGCTGTGTGTAGTAGAGTGGAGTTTGGCTGTGTGTAGTAGAATGTAGTTTGGTTGTGTGTAGTAGAGTGGAGTTTGGCTGTGTGTAGTAGAGTGGAGTTTGGCTGTGTGTAGTAGAGTGGAGTTTGGCTGTGTGTGGTAGAGTGGAGTTTGGCTGTATGTGATTCAACACACCCCTGGTCGATCGCTGTGAGCTTGTGTGTGTGTGTGTGTGTGTGTGTGTGTGTGTGTGTGTGTGTGTGTGTGTGTGTGTGTGTGTGTGTGTGTGTGTGTGTGTGTGTGTGTGTGTGTGTGTGTGTGTGTGTGTGTGTGTGTGTGTGTGTGTGTGTGTGTGTGTGTGTGTGTGTGTGTGTTTTGTGTATTTGCATGTGTGTTGGTTGCATGGCTGTTGGTCTGGAGCCACAGATGCCTGGAGGCTAAAGCTCCTTCCTAATATTGAGTGGCACCCCCCCCCCTTTCCCCCTCAGAACAGCCTCAGTTCGTCAGGGCATGGATTCTACAAGGTGTTGAAATCCTTCTTTAACATGTCTCCTCCCCTTCATCTACGCTGATTTAACAAGTGACATCAATAAGGGATTATAGCGTTCACCTGGATTCACCTGGTCAGTCTATGTCATGGAAACAGCAGGTGTCCTTAATGTTTTGTATACTCAGTGTATATACTTTATGCATATATTATTTTAATAGCAGGACACTGTAAAGTCTATTATCCCTCTGAAGTACATTACCTTGTATGTGATACAAATCACATTGTTGTGGGAGCTCCTCCTCTAGTATGAATGAGGCTGTTTGAGAAGGTTTAAATCAACCTGTTGGAAGAACAATAGACCATCATAGCTACTGTAGTAGGTCAAAGCTGTGAGCTGGAAAACCTTGGTGGAGCATGGGTGAAGTACGCTTTGTGGTGCTCATGTAAATGTCCTTACTTTTTCGGCCTCAGACCTATGCCTACTTCTCACTTAAAACATTGTTTTTTATTTTTTAATTTCCATGATCTTTACACAGGAACGTGATTATACAACAATACAGCAAAACACAGCAGAGTAAAGTAAGAGTACACAAGCATGACAAATAGTGTAGTTATTAGTATTTATTTAATATTAACAGCTGATTTTCCAGAGGGAAGCAAAACAACTCATTTAAGCCAATATGGAGTAAACTGGACAAAAAATCCCTGAATTCTTTTAACCGAATGGAGAAAGCTCCTAGAAAATACACAGATAATCAACATGTACCCATTAACTATCTACATGAAAATGTACTTTAACGTTTACTGAAGAAAGGCCTAGTACTACATTACCTGGGAACAAAAGTGAGTTATCACTAAATATACAATTTACAATCCAACGTACATTCATCAGCTTTAGTCAAGTATACGCAGAAAGGTGCTCGTAAGAGCGATACATTGTGAATGTAATCAAAACTGTTGCACCTACAAAAAAGTCTAATGGTCACCCAATGGACTCTGTAGTCTCGTTTTAATCCCACGTCTAGAATTTGAGCTAGGTTTGGGAGGGTTTTTGTGTGTGTTATAATGGTTCTCAGTAACTGCCTGACGAGAGGCGTGTGTTGTGTACCTCCAATCAAGTTGATTTGCAATATTTCACACATTGGTGCCATATTGGTTTAGATATGATGGTAGGGAGAATAAAAATGAACACTGAGCTCCAACCTGCGGGACTATAATTTGTATTACCAGAGAGGTTTCTTTCATTGCTTTATTCATTGTGATTTGTTTACCTACAGTATCTCACCCATGGCCAACATAGTGGTTACTGTCGCAACTCAGTCCAGGACTCATGATAAATATTTAACTGTGCTTTTTCTGCATGCTAGTTTGGGCCCACGTGTATAAAATGGTAACTTTTTAACTATGCAGGTGACTGTCATGAAAAGACCGGTATACCATCCTTCTATACTGTTAGAATAGTTAATGCTCAGTCAGCTGAGGACTGGTGGCTCTGTAGAGTGGAATAGAGTCAGTCAGAGTACAGTAGTACAGACATGGTGCACAGGGCCAACTTGGGATAGTAAGACAGGAATAGACCTAAACAACACGATTATCTGGGTGTACAGCCTTTGCTTGGCTCTGGTAGGGCCAGGCAGTGTGTGTGTGTCAGGCTGTAGACAGGCAGGCTGTAGACAGGCAGGTCTCTGAGGGCCTGAGCTTGCTGTATATCTGGAGATGATATGGACCTCTCAGCAGTATGCTGCTCTTCTGCCTCTCTGCTCTCCCCTGCCATGAGGAGAACAGCTGTTAGATGAACATGACCGTGTGTGAAACATATCTCAGTTGCTCTCCTTTCCTCCTGTGTCTGTCCTCACTGTGATCTGCTGCTTATGTCACACTGAAACACAGCAGGGCGTACACCTTATCCTGCCTCCTCTCCTCCTCCTCCTCCTCCCCTATCAACCCTCTCCTCCCCTCACTCTGCTCATCTCTTTTCACCTTTTCTCCTCCCCTCTCTCCTCTCCTTCTCTCCCCTCTCTCCTCACCTCTCTCCTCTCCTTCTCTCCCCTCTCTCCTCACCTCTCTCCTAACCTTCTCTCCTCACCTCTCCTTCTCTCGTCATTGTTCTCTTCTCTGTCTGCTCCATCTGCTCCAGCCCAGGGGAGAGGTTAGAGACAGTCCTGCTGGTTGTGTTGGGTTAATGCTAGCCAAGCCCAGCCATAGACAGTGTGGTGGAATTATTCTAATCAAACGAGACTTCCTCTAATGTCAATGTTAAATCTCAGCGACTCCTCTCAGTTCACACAGAGTTCGAAGAAGCCTATTATGTCGCCTCTAGATTAAACAGTGTGAATGTACTAATATGGGAATGCATTGTAATATAAAAGTAATGTGATTAACATAATGTTGTAATTCTACGACTGTCTGTGAAACATATCTCAGTTGCTCTCCTTTCCTCCTGTGTCTGTCCTCACTGTGATCTACTGCTTATGTCACACTGAAACACAGCAGGTAAACCTTATCCTGTCTCCTCTCCTCCTCCTCCTCCTCCCCTATCAACCCTCTCCTCACCTCACTCTGCTCATCTCTTTTCACCTTCTCTCCTCACCTTTCTCCTCTCCTTCTCTCCTTTTCTCCTCTCCTTCTCTCCTTTTCTCCTCTCCTCTGTCTTCTCTTCTTATCTCCTTATCTCTGTCTCCTCTCCTTCCCTCCTCACCTATCTCCTCTCCTCACCTCTGGTTCCTCTCCTTCTCTCCTCACCTCTGGCTCCTCTCCTTCTCTCCTCACCTCTGTCTCCTCTCCTTTTCTCCTCACCTCTGGTGCCTCTCCTTCTCTACCCACCTCTGGCTCCTCTCCTTCTCTCCTCACCTCTGGCTCCTCTCCTTCTCTCCTCACCTCTGTCTCCTCTCCTTTTCTCCTCACCTCTGTCTCCTCCCCTTCTCTCGTCATTGTTCTCTTCTCTGTCTGCTCCATCTGCTCCAGCCCAGGGGAGAGGTTAGAGACAGTCCTGCTGGTTGTGTTGGGTTAGTGCTAGCCAAGCCCAGCCATAGACAGAGACACTGGTGTCCTAATCTCTGACCCCACTAAGGTTAGTCAGTCAGCTAGGTGGCTAGTTAATTAACAGTTCCCAGTACTCTTTTCTCTAGTCTCCCAGTGTAGAGTAAAGACTACTACTATCAAAAAACCTTGCACTAGCCTATGTTATCACACTAATATACACTACCGGTACAAGGGTTTTTCTTAATTGTTACTGTTTTCTACATTGTAGAATAGTAGTGAAGATGTCAAAACTATGAAATAACACCTATAGAATCATGTAGTAACCAAAAAAGTGTTAAACAAATCAAAATATATTTTATATTTGAGATTCTTCAAATAGCCACTCTTTACCATGATGACAGCTTTGCACCCTCTTGGCATTCTCTCAACCAGCTTCACCTGGAAAGCTTTTCCAACAGTCTTGAAAGAGTACCCACATATGCTGAGCACTTGTTGGCTGCTTTTCCTTCACTCTGCGGTCCAACTCATCCCAACCATCTCAATCGGGTTGAGGTCGGGGGATTGTGGAGGCCAGGTCATCTGATGCAGAACTCCATCACTCTCTTTCTTGGTACATTAGCCTTACACAGCCTGGAGGTGTGTTGGCTCATTGTCCTGTTGAAAAACAAATGATAGCACCACTAAGCCCAAACCAGATGGGATGGCGTATCGCTGCAAAATGCTGTGGTAGCCATGCTGGTTAAGTGTGCCTTGAATTCTAAATAAATCACAGACAGTGTCACCAGCAAAGCACTCCCACACCATCACACCTCCTCCTCCATGCTTCATGGTGGGAAATACACATGCGGAGATCATCCGTTCACCCACACCGCGTCTCACAAAGACATGGCGGTTGGAACCAAAAATCTCCAATATGGACTCCAGACCAAAGGACATATTTCCACCGATCTAATGTCCATTGCATTTATGTTTCTTGGCCAAAGCAAGTCTCTTCTTATTATTGGTGTCCTTGAGTAGTGGTTTCTTTGCATCAATTCGACCATGAAGGCCTGATTAACAGTCTCCCCTGAACAGTTGATGTTGAGATGTGTCTGTTACTTGAACTCTGTGAAGCATTTATTTTTGCTGCAATCTGAGGTGCAGTTAACTCTAATGAACTTATCCTCTGCAGCAGAGGTAACTCTGGGTCTTCCATTCCTGTGGCGGTCCTCATGAGAGCCAGTTTCATCATAGCGCTTGATGGTTTTTGCGACTGCACTTGAAGAAAGTTCTTGAAATTTTCCGTATTGACTGACCTCCATGTCTTAAAGTAATTTATAGTTTCTCTTTGCTTATTTGAGCTGTTCTTGTCATAATATGGACTTAGCCTTTTACCAAATAGGGATATCTTCTGTATAACACCCCTACCTTGTCACAACACAACTGATTGGCTCAAACGCATTAAGAAGGAAAGATATTCCACAAAAAAAGTCACACATGTTAATTGAAACGCATTCCAGGTGACTACCTCATGAAGCTGGTTGAGAGAATGGCAAGAGTGTGCAAAGCTGTCTTCAAGGCAAAGGGTGGCTATTTGAAGAATCTAAATTCTAAAATATATTTTGATTTATTTAACACTTTTTTGGATACTACATGATTCCATATGTGTTATTTTATAGTTTTGATGTCTTCACTATAATTCTACAATGTAGAAAATAGTAAAAATAAAGAAAAACCCTTGAATGAGAAGGTGTTCCAAAACTTTTGACCGGTAGTGTATCATGATGCTCTCTAGCCCTAATGACAAACAATAAATCATCATTATCATGTTGTTATCAGGTAGGGGCGGCAGGTAGCCTAGCGGTTAAGATCATTGTGCCAGTAACCGAAAGGTCGCTGGGTCAAATCCCCGAGCTGACTAGGTGAAAAATATGTTAACGTGGCCTTGAGCAAGGCACTTAACCCCTAATTGCCCCTGTCAGTTGCTCTGGATAAATATGTCTGCTAAATGACTGAAATATACATGTAGAGTGTTACTGCCGAAGAGAGAGGCAGATTTAGGGCCTGCTCCACTTCTTCCTCCAGAAGGCTCAGTGACCACAACCTTTTTCCAAGGCAGGCTTGCAGCCCTTAGCCCGTCGGCACGGCTAAGGCCAATTATCAGAAATACCTCGCTGCATTCGTCTTGCCATTTTCACTCGCGGGCCAGAGTGGAGTGGCGGTCTAGAAACACTGTAAAGGGGAGGCGAGATAGAGAGAGGCCAACCAACCGCAGATAGACATCTTCAATTATTCAGCTTTCCAGAAAGGTTAAAGCTTGAAAAATGAGCCAAAGTGACATTCACCCAGTTATTGAGTTCTGCCTGGGCCTCATAAGGTACGTGCGGATATTTCCACACCTCCAGAATGTTAGTGGAGGTGATTGGACTGTCCTATCGTGTTCATCCTCTCAGACAGGCTTAACCATCACTCGGCTCTAACCTCCACCTGGGACAGGACAGAGACCTTTCTCAGGACATGCTCAAATCACTGATAGGACATGATAGGTGTCTGTCCCGCATAGTGTAATAAAGCCCTGTCTCCTGCCCTTGTAAAGATGAGTCTGCTACCTGCACAGTGAGAGGCCTCTATCCCCTGTGTGGAGCTGTGTAGTGCTGTCTGATTGATTCCTGTCTGTGTCAGAGGGGAGAGCAGATCAATGGACTCCAGCAGGGCAGAATAGACCAATCGACTGGCAAAGCACCCCACCCTGCCCCATGCCCCCTACCCTGACATGACAGAGACAGGACCATGTAACTCATGCTACACGGCTGTACCCGCCCCGCGCCCCCTGCCCCCTGACTCTGACCCATTCCCAAGCGTGACGATGACACAGGCAGTTGGGTCATGGTGTAGCCGTGTAACGATGGTGTAACGGTGGTGTAACGGTAGTGTATTACTGGTGTAACGGTGGGGTAATGGTGATGTAACGGTGGTGTAACGGTGATGTAACGGTGGTGTAACTGTGGGGTAACAGTGGTGTAACAGTGATGTAACGGTGGTGTAACAGTGGTGTAACGGTGGTGTAACGGTGGTGTAACTGTGGGGTAACGGTGGTGTAACAGTGGTGTAACGGTGGTGTAACTGTGGGGTAACAGTGGTGTAACGGTGATGTAACAGTGATGTAATGGTGGGGTAACGGTGATGTAACGGTGATGTAACGGCGGTGTAACCGCGGTGTAACGGTGTTTTAATGGTGGTATATTACTGGTGTAACGGTAGTGTAACTGTGGTTTAATACTTGTGTAACGGTGGTGTAATACTGGTGTAATGGTGGTGTAACGATGGTGTATTACTGGTGTAACGGTGGTGTAATACTGGTGTAACGGTGGTGTAACTGTGGTGTATTACTGGTGTAATGGTGGTGTATTACTGGTGTAATACTGGTGTAACGGTGGTGTAACTGTGGTGTAATACTGGTGTAACGGTGGTGTAATGCTAGTGTAACGGTGGTGTATTATTGGTGTAACGGTGGTGTAATACTGGTGTAACGGTGGTGTAACGATTGTGTATTACTGATGTAACGGTGGTGTAATACTGGTGTAACGGTGGTGTAATACTGGTGTAACGGTGGTGTATTATTGGTGTAACGGTGGTGTAATACTGGTGTAACAGCGGTGTATTATTGGTGTAACGGTGGTGTAATACTGGTGTAACGGTGGTGTATTATTGGTGTAACGGTGGTGTAATACTGGTGTAATGGTGGTGTATTATTGGTGTAACGGTGGTGTAATACTGGTGTAACGGTGGTGTATTATTGGTGTAACGGTGGTGTATTACTGGTGTAATGGTGGTGTAATGCTGGTGTAACGGTGGTGTATTATTGGTGTAACGGTGGTGTAATACTGGTGTAACGGGGGTGTAACGGTGGTGTAACGATTGTGTATTACTGATGTAACGGTGGTGTAATGCTGGTGTAACGGTGGTGTAATGCTGGTGTAACGGTGGCATAATGCTGGTGTAACGGTGGTGTATTATTGGTGTAACGGTGGTGTAATACTGGTGTAACGGGGGTGTATTATTGGTGTAACGGTGGTGTAATACTGGTGTAACGGTGGTGTATTATTGGTGTAACGGTGGTGTAACGGTGGTGTATTATTGGTGTAACGGTGGTGTAATACTGGTGTAACGGTGGTGTATTACTGGTGTAACGGTGGTGTAATGCTGGTGTAACGGTGGTGTATTATTGGTGTAACGGTGGTGTAATACTGGTGTAACGGGGGTGTAACGGTGGTGTAAAGATTGTGTATTACTGATGTAACGGTGGTGTAATACTGGTGTAACGGTGGTGTAATACTGGTGTAACGGTGGTGTATTACTAGTGTAATGGTGGTGTATTATTGGTGTAACGGTGGTGTAATACTGGTGTAACGGTGGTGTATTTTTGGTGTAACGGCGGTGTAATACTGGTGTAACGGCGGTGTAATACTGGTGTAACGGGGGTGTAACGGCGATGTAACAGTGGTGTAACGGTGGTGTAACGGTGGTGCAATACTGGTGTAATGGCGGTGTAATACTGCTTGTAACGGTGGTGTAACAGTGGTGTATTACTAGTGTAATGGTGGTGTAATACTGGTGTAACGGAGGTGTAATGGTGGTGTATTACTGGTGTAACGGTGGTGTAATACTGGTGTAACGGTGGTGTAACGGTGGTGTAACGGTGGTGTAACTGTGGTGTAATACTGGTGTAATGGTGGTGTAACACTGGTGTAATACTTGTGTAACGGTGGTGTAACGGGGGTGTAATGGTGGTGTATTACTGGTGTAACGGTGGTGTAATACTGGTGTAACGGTGGTGTATTACTGGTGTAATGGTGGTGTAATACTGGTGCAACGGGGGTGTAACGGTGGTGTAATGGTGGTGTATTACTGGTGTAACGGTGGTGTAATACTGGTGTAACGGTGGTGTAACGGTGGTGTAACGGTGGTGTAACTGTGGTGTAATACTGGTGTAACACTGGTGTAATACTTGTGTAACGGTGGTGTAACGGGGGTGTAATGGTGGTGTATTACTGGTGTAACGGTGGTGTAATACTGGTGTAACTGTGGTGTATTACTGGTGTAATGGTGGTGTAATACTGGTGCAACGGTGGTGTAATACTGGTGTTACGGTGGTGTAATACTGGTGTAACGGGGGGTGTAACGGTGGTGTAATACGGGTGTATTACTGGTGTAACGGTGGTGTAATACTGGTGTAACGGTGGTGTAATACTGGTGTAACGGGGGTGTAACGGTGGTGTAATACTGGTGTAACGGTGGTGTAACGATTGTGTATTACTGATGTAACGGTGGTGTAATGCTGGTGTAACGGTGGTGTAATGCTGGTGTAACGGTGGTGTATTATTGGTGTAACGGTGGTGTAATACTGGTGTAACGGTGGTGTATTATTGGTGTAACGGTGGTGTAATACTGGTGTAACGGTGGTGTATTATTGGTGTAACGGTGGTGTAATACTGGTGTAACGGTGGTGTATTATTGGTGTAACGGTGGTGTAATACTGGTGTAACGGTGGTGTATTACTGGTGTAACGGTGGTGTAATGCTGGTGTAACGGTGGTGTATTATTGGTGTAACGGTGGTGTAACGGTGGTGTATTACTGGTGTAACGGTGGTGTAACGGTGGTGCAATACTGGTGTAATGGCGGTGTAATACTGCTTGTAACGGTGGTGTAACAGTGGTGTATTACTAGTGTAATGGTGGTGTAATACTGGTGTAACGGGGGTGTAACGGTGGTGTAATGGTGGTGTATTACTGGTGTAATGGTGGTGTAATACTGGTGCAACGGGGGTGTAACGGTGGTGTAATGGTGGTGTATTACTGGTGTAACGGTGGTGTAACGGTGGTGTAATACTGGTGTAACGGTGGTGTAACGGTGGTGTAACGGTGGTGTAACTGTGGTGTAATACTGGTGTAACGGGGGTGTAATGGTGGTGTATTACTGGTGTAACGGTGGTGTAATACTGGTGTAACTGTGGTGTATTACTGGTGTAATGGTGGTGTAATACTGGTGCAACGGTGGTGTAATACTGGTGTTACGGTGGTGTAATACGGGTGTAACGGGGGTGTAACGGTGGTGTAATACGGGTGTATTACTGGTGTAACGGTGGTGTAATACTGGTGTAACGGTGGTGTAATACTGGTGTAACGGGGGCTGTAACGGTGGTGTAATACTGGTGTAGCGGTGGTGTAATACTGGTGTAACGGGGGTGTAACGGTGGTGTAATACTGGTGTAACGGTGGTGTAATACTGGTGTAAAGGTGGTGTATTACTGGTGTAACGGTGGTGTATTACTGGTGTAACGGTGGTGTAATACTGGTGTAACGGTGGTGTAACGGTGATGTAACGGTGGTGTAATACTGGTGTAACGGTGATGTAACGGTGATGTACCGGTGGTGTAACGGTGATGTAATACTGGTGTAACGGTTGTGTAACGGTGGTGTAATGGCAGCACTGGGAACACTGGTCACAGCTAACGAGCAGAACTGTCTAATTTGTCCTGTGCTGATTACTGTTCACATCCCCAAATAGCTGTAGACCAGAGTGACATCCAGACACGTTCACTTGGACGTGTCATAGAGAGACAGAGATGATGGAGGGAGGGAGGGAAGGAGAGAGGGAGAGAGAGATGAGAGGGAGAGGGGAGGACAGAGAGAGAGAAAGAGAGAGATGGGAGGGAGGGGCGGGAGAGAGAGAGAAAGAGAGGGGGAGGACAGAGAGAGGGAGGGAGAGAGAATAAAAGTGGCTGAAGAGATAGATAGATAGATAGATAGATAGATATCGTCTGGAGTCCTTCTGTCTTTATTCACTTCCCTATTGATCTCCATTGCCCTCTAACCAGTTAGCCACCACTCATCAATGTACAAAGCAAGGCTCTGCAATTTCTATAATTGGCAATTTCATTATGAAAATCTGTCTGGCTCATCTGTGGGATGGGTGAGTTTGGCCTGGGGAGAGTCTGTCTGATTTCTCTGTGGATGAATGAGTCAGATGGGACTGGGACTGATGGTTGGAGAGTTGGCAGAGGACCTCAAAGACCCCTGCTTTGTATAACAGATGACTGATAAACGGCGTCTCTCACATTTCCCGCAAAAAAGTCGGAAATGTGCAGCAACCCTTAGCAGCCGTACAATTTGTCTCTTACAAACACACATTCACAGCCTCTCTCTCTCGCTGTGAAGGCAGCAATGTAAAAGGATGAGGGGATAAGGGCACGTAAAGGCTTCAAACTCAAATCAGTCTTCTGTGGTCTGGATAGATGTCATGTTGTAAATGGAGCCTAAACACCAGCATGGCTCATATCCCTGCTCCTCTCCCAACCAGCACTAACGTGTGATGAAGAGGGGGAGAGGGCTGAAAATGAGGAGAGGGGAAGGGATGGAGAGAAGGATGGATGGAGGGATGGAGGGATGAGAGGGTCTTTAGTGGGGGGTTTGAGAGTGGGGGATTAGAGGTGGATGATGATATCATTGGGTAGAGATCAGGGGGTGAAAACAAGCAGCGCAAATCACCCAACGTTATCGAGCTGTCTCGTAAATTACACACCCGGTGTGTGTATGTGTATGTGCTGGGGCTAGGTGGGGGCCTGCATAGTGCAAGCCAGGCAGGAAGACGCCATCCTTCACATTATTTACTGCAGCCCCCCCATCCCCCCACCAGGCTCCATCCTCTCATAGTAGAGGCCTCCTGTGTGGCAGCCAAAGGCTCTCTTCTCTGTGTCTCTCTGAAGGATGGGAAGTATTTAATAGACAGCCTGAGGGGCCTCCTGCTCACCGCCCCTGTGGACAGACTCCATGCTCAGACCCCCACCAGGGGCCATTCGCTACAAGCAGCCTTGACCTCTCTCCGACCTCCTATTGATAATTTATTTGATTGGCTGTCACTCATTTTCATAAAGCATCAACCTGCAGCAGAAAAGGCCTACTGAAGATATGATTGGTTATATCACTAAGCAAATGCATTACCTAGGGAAGTAAAGGAAGTAGAACTGAAGCTGAAATGAAGCAGAATTTAAGGGGATATAATTGGGAAACTTTCTAATGATGTTGATTGAACACTAAGTTTACTCAGTGAAAAAAATCATAGCTCTTCCAGGCATCTCTCTCTCTCTCTCTCTCTCTATCTCTCTCTCTCTCTCTCTCTCTCTCTCTCTCTCTCTCTCTCTCTCTCAATTCAATTCAATGTAAGGGGCTTTATTGCCAAAGCAAGTGAAATAGATAATAAACAAAAGTGAAATAAACAATACAAATTTACGTTACACTCACAAAAGTCCCAAAAGAATAAAGACATTTCCAACGTCATAGTATGTCTATTTACAGTGTTGTAATGATGTGCAAATAGTTAAAGTACAAAATAAAATATAAAATAAACATAAATATAGGTTGTATTTACAATGGTGTTTGTTCTTCACTGGTTGCCCTTTTCTTGTGGCAACAGGTCACACATCTTGCTGCTGTGATTGTACACTGTGGTATTTCACCCAGTAGATATGGGAGTTTATCACACTGTGGTATTTCACCCAGTAGATATGGGAGTTTATCACACTGTGGTATTTCTCCCAGTAGATATGGGAGTTTATCACACTGTGGTATTTCACCCAGTAGATATGGGAGTTTATCACACTGTGGTATTTCTCCCAGTAGATATGGGAGTTTATCAACATTGGGTATGTTCTATAATTCCTTGTGGATCTGTGTAATCTGAGGGAAATATGTGTCTCTAATATGGTCATACATTTGGCAGGAGGTTAAGAAGTGCAGCTCAGCTTCCACCTCATTTTGTGGGCAGTGTACACATAGCCTGTCTTCTCTTGAGAGCCAGGTCTGCCTTCGGCGGCCTTTCTCAATGGCAAGGGTATTCACACTGTGTATGTACATAGTCAAAGCTTTCCTTAATTTTGGGTCAGTCGCAATGGTCAGGTATTCTGCCACGGTGTACTCTCTGTTAAGGGACAAATAGCACTCTAGTTTGCTCAGTTTTTTTGTCTTTTTGTCTGTCTGTCTCTGTCTATCTATCTATCGCTCTCTCCCTGTCTCTCTCTCTCTCTCCGTGTGAGTTCCAGACTGCTGTCCTGTAAGGGAGAGGAGGAGGGAGGGGAACTGGCCAGGAAGGCAGACTCCCTCTCCCTCCTGACCCGCTCTGTTACTATTCCTGGAGGAGGGAGAAGTATACATTCCTATTTTAGTCAGAAGCCACTGACAGAGCAGCAGTAGCAGCGGTTTTAATTCGCTGACCTCTAAATATTGCATGGCTTCCTGATGGCAGTGGGCTGTCTGAGGTGCTGTCTGGCCTGGTATTAACCTGTCCACATCAATCAGGACAGAGCTCACCCTGGTCCCTGCCTGCTCTGCTCCCCCTCCCCGGCCTACACTCTACACT